>NC_137072.1:79829753-80074753 GCF_951640355.1 Cnephaeus nilssonii | reverse complement strand
AGTGTCGAGGGTGGAGCCCCTAATTATTCCTTGACCTTTCCAAACAAGTGTGTGCATATGCAGACCCCCGGCTGTTTACTAGAATCCTTATGCTTGATCCCTGAATGGCCTTGCTTAAAGGACAATGTAAACACATGTGTCCTCCCAAGATTACTCACCCTACTGATTGTATCTAAAGATAAAAATTCCAATAAAAGCCTAACAAGGCAGGCAATTGTGTCAGAGTCATCTGTTCATCTGTCACTCAGGGGCTGCTGGTCAGCCCCAGCATTTACAGAAATTAGACTGCTTTATCCTGTTAAAATTTACCATGGAATTCATGCACTCAGAATTTGTAATGTATGAAAAACTCTCTCACTTTCAGCGGCTGTGCTTTCTGGTGAAAATCTGTGGAATTCAGGGATTCTCCTTCCATCCAGATGCCCATCTGCTTTATTCCTAACCCTCCAGTAGATGCTGTGCACAGCAGTTTTATAGCTATTGGTGGTTTATCCCCATCTGCTTGTATTTTGCAGTGCATGGAGATTCTTTGTCATTTTTATTGTAGTTGGTAGATGTGATGCTCTGGTTTTGCTACCCTAGTTTCTGTGTCTGTTGTTATGATGGGATTTTGGAAGATCCAACATTATGCCACTGAAACGGTCTTTTCAGAATTTTCTAACAGAGTGAGTGTGTGGATTTTTAATTTTGATAGAGAGTGGTAAATTTCCCTCAAGAAAAGCTTAGTCATTGTACTGTCACATAGAGCCTATAACATTTGTTTTCCTACATGAAGGCTAATGTTAGATGTTATCATTACTTTTCACCTTTGGTGGTCGAACAAGTGAACAGTTGTAGGTCACTGTTTCATATTGTCTTTTGTGGTTGCAACTTAAGAAGAAAGCTTTTATCATGGATGTGTTGGGCAATTGTATGTGTTTGTTTTCCTATGAATTGATACTTTATATACTTTGAACACATTTATAACAGGGTGGTGGTCTTATTTGTGTTGGTTTATTATTTTAATATATTAACAAATTAGATTATTTAGTACATTTTAATATAGCAGTTCATGTTTCATAATTATTCCATGTCTTTTGTGTTTTATAAGTAACTTGTTATTTAAGCATTCTATTACCCAAAAGTTCTCTGTTTTCTTCAATGATTTGAAATCTCATGTTTATCACTCTTAAATTACAAAAGTGCTCTTGGATTGACTAATGGACATTTAATTCTGATTCATTGTCTGCTTACTCTTTTACCAACATCCATTTTAAATTACTACCTTTAAAATATGTTTTAATATCTATAAAACTATGTCCCTCTCAACACATTAATTATTTTTCTATCAGAAATGTAGCTATAATTTTGACTTTCTTAGGAAACAAGTGGCATGCCTGAGGTCTCATAGCTGGGGTAGGCAGAAGCAGCATTTGAAATAAAATCTGCTTAGCTCCAAAATTTATCCTCTATTTTCATAGTTCTTCTTTCATAAAATTCTAATTGTTTTCATTCAATAGGAAAATAAATCTGTGGTGTGTTCTGTGTGCCGGATTTTGTGCTAACTGCTAAAGCTACAAAGATAAATTACTTTGTTTCTGGACTTAAGAGCTTATTGCTTAATATCCTATTGTTATCCTTTTTTATTGCCAATTTCCCTCCAGAAAATCATATATAAATCTTGATAAACCTTTTTAAATCCATAAAAGTAGTCATTTTTAATGTAATAAATATGTCAGTTGGGCACAGAGACAATATCTAAAATAATTTTTAGTTGCATCTATTTTATGGGAGATGAGTGCTTAAAAAGAAATAGAAGCAATGTTTATATTTTTTAAAATAGTAGTAAGTAGTATATCTTCTACAAAACAGTTGCATTTGGAGTTTTTATAGAAAAGTCCTCACTCCTAACTCATGTTCCCTAATTCCTCTCTAAAGATTATTTGATATATTAGAAAACATGTCTCAGGTTTCACATTCTTTCACTTTATAATAGTTATTTATAGCTGCATCAAATGTTACCCTGAAACTCAGTGGCTTAAACCAAGAATATTTATTATCTCACAGTTTCAGTAAGTCGAGAATCCACGTGAAGCTAGGCTGGGTGTTCAAGTTGCAATCAAGAAGTCAGCCAGGACCACGGTCCTTGTAAGGTTCAACTGAGCAAGGATCTACTTCCAAGCCTGCTCACCAGGTTGTTGGCAGGAGTTAGGGCCTTGGTCTTTCGACCTCTGCTCCTCAGAGGCCAACCTCAATTCATTGCCTCTTGGACTTCTCTCCAGCGCACCTCACAACACAGCAGCCTGCTTCAGCAGAGCAAACAAGCAAGCAAGAAGACAAGAGAAAGGTGTGCTAACAAATGGTCAGATTTTAATCTAGTCTTGGCATTACTATCCCGTCACCTTTGCTGGATTTGATTCATTAAAAATGGGTCACTAGGTTCACCCTGCTGGCAAGTGGGGGGATCATAAACAGGACATGAATAACAGGAGCAGGAGTCATTAAGAGATCATCTATGTAATCTGCCTACCACTCTCCTCTCTGCACTGATTCTGCCACTCTGGCTTAGCTGCATGATAGAGAGTCATAGAAGAAGAGAAACATATTTATAACTTATTGTCAATAAAATCACATCATGTGAAATAAAATTCAGTCAATATTTTCTTAATTTTTACTATTATTGACTATAGCTTACATTTATTAAACACTTACTGTATGACCAGTCCTGAACTTAATACTGTACAAGTTTTATCTCATTTAGTATTCACATAGGTTACAGGCACAATCTAATACTCTTTTCCCCTTGTTATATTTGCGGAAGCCCGGGCACAGAGAATCTAAGTAACTTGCTCCAGGTCATACATTTAGTAAAAACCCTACAGCCTATCTCCAACTCCATGATTGCCACCGCTGCTGCATTGTGAACAAAGTTATGTTTTTTAAGTCTTTCTGAATATTGCAGATTGGACACTGTCTACTTCATTGCTTCAAAGTAATTTTCAGACCCAAATCATCTTTGAGGTAGAACTTTTGGGGTTCTATTTGGGGAAAAAAAAATGTCAGCTGTGAGTTAAAGTCCGCACAGACATCATGCAACGGCTGCACAGAAATTTTATTAGCCTGTAGCAGTTAGTAGCCTGACCTATGAAAAAGCCTGAGCAGACACAAACTGTTTGCAGATAATTGTACTGACATTCCTACTTCATTACTTTTAATAGAATTGAATTTGTGGTGCTCGTGCCAGGGTACATGACTACTACCTTTAGGAAGAAGACACGTCACATGTCCTTTTTCTGAGTTGAATGGAAAGTTCTTGATAGGAGGTGACTTTGCAGCAAAGGACACATTCTTAATTAAAGAGAGCAGTCTTGATTAAAATAAAATATTTTGAAATCGTTTTGGATGAGCCTGTGTATCTAGCCTAGCTATGGATAAAAGAGATTAGATGACAGAAAGCCGTTATGTAACACAGGTCTCTGTGCAAATGTGGTATTCATTCCAATATATATCCAGCATCTACTAGATATCCCACTTTTATACTCTGAGAAGGAATAAAATCTGAGACAAACATAGATATGTTATGAAGGCTTACTTTTGCATTCAAAGAGTAGCAAGACGAAGAACTTTGTAATATTTTATGGGAAACAAATGTAATTAACAAAACTAAACAGTTAAACATAATACTCAGGTTCCTTCGCCTACCAAATGAACTTCATGGTGCTGAAACCAGTCCATCTTCTAATTAGTCATTCAAGTCGCATCATTAAATGAGTACCTGGTGAAAATCGGTTGTCTGTCACTGCTATTCCCTCACTCATTCCACCAGTGATTGCGCATGCCCTCCCTTTTAAGAGGCTTTTCCTGACAGTCCCACACATTATCACTTTTACACATTTAAAGCTATATCACAGTTCCAGAAGTATTCTTAAAATGTATAGTTTAAGGAATAATTATAAAGCAAATTCACATTTAACCATACTCAAGAATTAGAAGCGTGACAGTAACTCATATACCTATTTTATGTTCTTTCTTGCTTTATCTCTTTCTTTCAACTCTTGTCTCTTCTTGACAGCTTCACCACTTGTTTGTGTATCCCTAAAAAGCATAAATTGTTTTGCCTATTTTTGAATGGTATTTAAATGGAATCACATTTAAAATATTTTGAAATTAGATAGTGGCTATGTTTGCACAGTTCTATGAACATTAAAAACAACCAGCCTGTATAGTTTAGACAGGCTATTTTTATGTTATATGAGAATCATATCTCAGAAGTTTATTTGTCTATTTTTTTCCTATCACAATTTAAGCTTTTATTACCTGAATATAAAAATTCGTTAAAATTAAAACGGTTATACCTTTCTGGGGAGTTGTACCTTTTATCATGAATAACTACCATTCCCTGTACTTTTTTATTTGAAGTCTATTTGTCTAGTATGTATACCGCTATGCCAGCTTGTTTGATAAAAAGTTTGGCTGGTTATAACTTTTTAAGAATTGTTTTACTTTCACCTTCTCTGATTTCCAATTCTAGATGTTTATTTTACAAGTAGTAAGGCCCTTGGAAGAGCCCTAGTGATGCATTCACTGGTCATATGTTTGGTTAAATTTGCAGTCTACGATATCTTGACTGTAATTGTTTATGATGCTACTTTTTCTACTCAGCTTTTCCTCTGCCATACATCCCCTTCTGATGAATGGCAATGCAGTGGCCATGGGAATTTTGGGGCTCAGCTAATGTGATAAGTATTTTCAGTGTTGAAGGATATGTTAATGTGACTTATAGACTCCATTTTCCGGATACTTAATTCTTGTTTGCCATGTAGGAATGCCTTCCAGGAATCCTGGGACTGTGCATCGTGCTGACTCACCTGGTGTCATGGCACAGAACTTACGGACCTGAAGCTAAACTGCCATATGAAGTTGTCGCACAGCACCTGGCACCAAAAGTGTGTGTGAAATGGAGGAGAAATAAGTCTTGAAAATTATGAGTGCAGAAATTTATCTGGGGAAAATTCTTCCAATCAAAGAGATTAAAAATTACAAACAGAGGATTTGGTTCTTCTTGATGCATAGTAAAAACAGAAGCTCTCTTCTGTCACGTAATTCACTGAATCAGTAATTCACATGTTACTCGGTAATTCACATGATACTCGGTCATTTACATGTACAATTATAAATATACAAGTTTTTTAAAGTATCTTACACAATGAAATCTGTTAGACTACCTGTGTTTTCTAACCTATAGACATGATATAAATAAGTACTTCAGTGTGTTCAGTTTCATGTTCTTTGCATCTCAACATATGGGAGCACATATTAGTATATTTTATTCATCTTGTCCTTTAAGTCCCAGATGAAGTAGCTCAGATAAAAATTTTTTTCTGCTAATATGACCCAAAATATGAACATTGATGAAGATATCATAAAATATATCACATAATAAGGCTATCAACAATCATTTGGTAAATGAGTACATAATTTTTAATATTATCTTCTTGTACAATAATATTTTAAATGCCATGAAATCTCACAGCTCATATATGAAACAGCTTTGAGAGGTTTTTCTAATGCTGATAAAAATAATTTTAAAATCTGCATATTAGAATAATAAGACATAAAGCTGAAACTTTCCTTACTTACAATGTTAAAATTTCAGTCATGTTTAAAAAATGGGAATTGTATTTCTATTCTGTTTACTAAAAATGTCAAAAGTTTTTATTTTATGAAGAGCAATAAAAAAGTATGCAGTCAAAAAATTTAGGAAATACTGTGATATAGATTTGCCCAATAGAAAATCTCAAAAAGTTTTGTTTGTTTACTTATTTTGGTTTATGGTGTTTATGTGTTTTTTTAAACTTGAAATTTATTATAATTTATTTTCTCAGTCTAATAAATGTTAAAATTTATACCTAATTCTTTATTCTTTATTTTTTAGAGAGAGGAACCCAATTTAAATAAACTACTGGCCCTTACAAAGCCTGGATTTGTGTCTCCCTTCCTCTTGGAATAGTCATTTATTTCTATTTTTTCATTAAGTGCATGTGAACAGTGTTATTGTTATGTTTAGGATGAATAACCATACTTTGAGTTGGCATTGAAGTTGCTCTAAATACTTGAGGAGTAGGAAGCCTGATATTTTCTTCAGATCCTAGTTTCTGTGATGGTTTTATAACACCTGTGTTAATGAAATGACCTGATTGCTACAAATGTGTGGATTCAGTTAAAGATTTAAGGTTAGATTCTATTCAGTTGTAGAATTTTATCACTGAATGTTCACAGGAAGTTTATTTGGCCAGAGCCCAAAAACGGAAGATGTTTTTATGGCATTGCTTATTTGCAAACATTTTGCTTCATCAGGCTAAACCTTTAAGAAGTTAAATATGAATAGATCCTGTGCATAATAATGTAAGCATCAGAGTAATTTAAAATACCTTTATCTAAAGGAAAATGCCATTCTGGTGCTTTTGTTAGCAATCAACATACGCCTTTAATATAAGGTTTTTCATCATTGTAATTAACTACCGAGTTGCTGAAAGGGAAATGAATAATTTTTACAGGCAGTTTGCTCATATTATGGAAATATAATATTCACTCATATGTTACTTAATAGAATTTTCTATCATTGCACATCTGTAAGTCTAATGATAGCTATCTTTATTTATTTAGAACCAAATTCTAAAGTAACAGATGTACTGAAATAATATATTTGATGCAAAATTTCATTAGAATAATGTGCATGTGTGTGATATATATTATTATACATACACTTGTGCCTGCTTAGCACAGATTTTTAGCACTTCTCATAAATGAGGCTGTGATTATGATTTCCAAACTCATGTGCTTTTAGATGTACAAAGATAAAGTACATTATACTTTAAAGTATAAAGTTAGCACTCCTTCAGTTGTACGAAATAGAAACCCCCTCCGCTTGAGCAAAAAGGTAATTTATTAAAGCAGCAATACACCTGGGCCATGGGAATAGAATTTGAATGGGAACACGCTAAAAAATCCATTAAGCTACTCTCTTGGTGCCTCTCATGTCTATTTCTCTCTGAATATGATGTTTTATTTTTCTCCTTTATTTGCAGAATAGTTTTTTCTTCCCTGCCTCTAGGTAGAAAAAGACCACCAACACTTGCTCTGGAATATATGTAAAGTGATGAGGTAATTGAGAAATGCTAACTTGACTCTCTCTGGGTCTCAGTTCTCAACATTTGAGAAGGAACTGATGGGTTGAGTTAAGGGCTCACCTGCAGGGTGTGAATGATGATCTAGGGTGAGATCATGATGGCTGCCATTGTTGATGGAGAGAGAAAGGAATGTTTCCAGAAAAAAGATGCTGGAAGACAATTTAGTAAGTGTCTCTTGTATGTGTTCAGAGGCTGCATTCTCTAATTCTTTGTCATTCATTCAATGTTTGGTCATTGGGACAACATCACTGGTACTATCAGGGTGCTTGTTAGAAATTTAGACTCTCCTCCCCACCCGAGCCCTTAAAAATGAGTATTTACATTTAACAAGATTCTCAGGTGAAGTGTGTACACGCTAAAAATTAAAACGTGGTTCCAGTCTATTGAAAAGTCAGGACCAGCCCTGACAGGTTTGGCTCAGTGGATAGGGCATCAGCCCGCGGACTGGAGGGTCCCGGGTTTGATTCTTGTCAAGGGCATGTACCTTGGTTGCGGGCACATACCCAGTGGGGAGTGTGCAGGAGGCAGCTGATCAATGTTTCTCTCTCATCGATGTTTCTAACTCTCTATCCCTCTCCCTTCCTCTCTGTAAAAAATCAATTAAAAAAAATTTAACAAAAAAAGTTAGGACCAGGTGCATAAAATATAGGTTTGATGTCAAGGTACATTTTATTCCTAACTAGATACAATCCTTTAATTTCCTGTGTTAACCCTTGGCAGAATCCCTATTAATTGCCATATATATGACAGATATTTCATTATACATACACATATATATGTAATGTAAGTAAGTAATGTAAGTGTATAGATCACCGTAAATTTATTCCCACATATGAACAACAACAAAAAAATCAAACAATTTAAGTTTCAGATCCTAATAATTTGAACCAATAGTTCCAATTTTACGTATGAAACATAGAATAATATATTCATTGACAATGTGTTTGTAATATTTCTAATTTTATTGCTGTGGCATATTATAGTAATTACAAAAAAATGTTCACTGGACAATTCAGATGGAAATAAGTAATCCAGGTAACCTTGATGAAGATGTTTAAGATAACAAGAAGCCTCAACTCTCAGGTATCATATACTTTAATTTTCATGTAAGTATATCTTATGGAGTAAAATATTATTAGTTAATTGTTATTAATGTTTATTACATGCCAAAAACTTTGCTAAATAATTTACATAAATGTTTCTGGTTTACATTTAGTTGTATTCAGATTGTGATCTACCGTAACTAAATTTTTACAAATATCATTGTTTTTAGCTAGGTTTTCTTTTTTTGCTTTGTAGTATACATATTAACTTGAGCTTGGGATACGGAGTTGGACTGACTTGGATTTGAATTCAGGTTCAACCTCTTACTACTTTTATATACTCGAGCTACTTACATCAGCTTCCTAAGCCCCAGTTCCCTGTCTGAAAAGTGGAAACAATAATTACCATTCTTTTAGGGCTGGGAGTATTATAAGAGAAAAGTAATGTCTTGCTGTAGAGTTAGCATCAGTAAGGATTAATTATTATTCTCATTATTTACCTGATTTTATGTTCATCCTTACTTGATTTCCCATGTTGCTTTTGGAAACAGTTTTATTCTATGTGGTGTGAAGCTTTCTTTTTTGGTCAGTCTGTGGCTAGTTTTGGTTAGTTATTGCTATTAGGTGTCCTTCTTGAAAATAGTATGTGTTGCTTATATTTGGTTATAAACTCCATTTGTAGTTTTCAACTTGATCTTTTGTTTGGGTTGACTTCATGTAATCTTATATTATTGAATATATGCTGTGTCAGAAACAGGCAAGCAGAGAATAGTCAACATGGAAGACATCGTTGGATGATGTTTATATATATATTTTTGCAGAGCTTCCTTCCATAAATAGAACTTTAGCTTCCTGATTTCCTAATTCAATATTACATTTGCCACAGATAATCCATGCAGTAATTTTAGAGGTCAGAACTTGCAGGTTAGAAGTGTTTTGGTTAATTTATGCCTTTCTATAAACATAAACGCAATCCTGGATTTCATTAAAAATTCATTTTAAACAACTTTGCAAATATCCTTTAATGTCTCTGTCAAGTTTTATTCTTTTCTCAAGTTTGGAAGCAACTGAGAGATAGAGGAAACAAAGAGCAAAAAGTCACATTCATTTATCTCATGACTAAATGGGAAAGGTGAATTCAGATTTAAGGGTAAATGGGCATATTAATACTCCATCTCTGGCCCAGAAGGCATGGCTCAGTGGTCGAGCATCGACCTATGAACCAGGAGGTCATGGTCAACCTCCAGAGTACATGCGTGGGTTGTGGGTTCAAGCCCTAGTGTGAGGTGTGCAGGAGGCAGCCAATCAATGACTTTCTCTCATCATTGATGTTTATAACTCTCTCTCCCTCTCCTTTCCTCTTAAAAATAATCCATCTCTCTATTAGACTATCTCACCCTAATAATTGGAGATTGCATAGTCCCAGAGTGGACAGACCAGATCTCTTTCCTCATCTCTTATGAATGAGACCGCAAATAGACTGGAATACATGCCTCCCTCCAGTGCAGACAAAATGGAAGCAAAAAAGTTGCCAAAAACCTAATGTTGTTCAGTTCCTTCTTCCAGAATTATCATTAGGAAAGTTATTCCTCCTTCAATGATGAAGATAATTTGAGCTTTATTCTATTTTTTTTCCTCAAGGTGAGATGCCACAAAACTTTAGTATTGCTATGGAATTAAAGACAACCTATACACTGGTAAATAATAGCATTCTAACATTCTGGGTAGTTTTCAGAGTCTAAGGATAGATTGTTCACTTAAAATGTTTTAATTATTACTTTGTATTTTATGTGTGATTAACTGGGAATTGGCAATACTCTCAGAAAAGTAAAAATTAGCTCAGTGTTTGGACTATGAATTCAAACTTATTTTAACTTTGAATGTGTAATTAAAATGCTGTTAATTCCCTTTTACCATCGACAATTAAAGGATGCACTTTCTTTTCTAAACCTTCTCTGAATTCATATATTTTCTTCTGCTTAACTTTCTAATGTTTTAATAGTTTCAGAGTGGGAGGAAGCTCATTGGGTAGGATCTAAAGCAAATCATTAATTATGATGTAATTGCATTGATAAAAATCTGAAGTATCAAATTTAGCATTTATTTTTAATTTTCTTCTTTATTGTATCAATTCAATTTACTTTGATCCCTCCATCTCCAACCTCAATTAGACTTATTATGTCATCATAAGAAGCTAATGTCTTCCCATAACACTGTGTATATAGAATGCATAAGAAAGCCACAGAGACAAGATTTATTTTTCAGAGTCCACAGTGTTAACCATTGCACCATAGAAACTATTGGAGTTCTGCTCCTCCTTTTCTGTTTTCCCCCTGTTTTCTCTTTTTCAGTTTGTTTCACCTATAAACCTTTTTAGCCTTTCTTTTATTTTTATTTTTAGACATATAAATATAACTATTTACAGTATTTGTAGGGTGGAACAAATTTTAATGCTATTGATTTTGTAGTATGGCAACAAAATCATTATCTAGTATGTAACATCTTATATATTAACTAGAGGCCCGGTGCATGAAATTCATTCATGGGGCACGGGGGTGGGGGACCCCTCAGCCAGGCCTGAACCCTCTCCAATCCAGGACCCCCAGTGATCGGGCCTAAACCGGCAGTCGGACATCCTGCTCGCAATCCGGGACTGCTGGCTCCTAACCACTCACCTGCTTGCCTGCCTGATCGCCCCTAACCACTCTACCTGCTGACTTGGTCATCCCTAACTGCTCTCCCCTGCCAGCCTGGTCACCCCTAACTGCCTCTGCCTCGGCCCCTGCCACCGTGGCTTTGTCTGGAAGGATGTACGGAAGGATGTCCGGAAGATGTCCAGTCTAATTAGCATATTACCGTTTTATTAATATAGATTGTAGTTTTCAAGACTTTTCTTTTTAACTGCAACTTTTATCATTTAGTTTAATTGAGAATTATCTGAAACAGATTTTGAGACATCAGTTTTTTCAATATAAATATCCATTAAAAAATACACATGCTGGGTATTAGTGACATTCTTAAAGATGATTAAACTATTCTCTCTAGGACAGTTTAACAGTATTCTTACTGCATACACATTCAACCATCTGGTTTACCTAAAGTGAATTTAAAGGATGATGTCACCAGAATACCTCATCTCATTGAAAACACTGCACTGCATACACAATAGTGTTATTAGAAACATATGTTTGGATTGAAATCACCTGCCATTTCATTCATTGTTAGCCAGATTCTATCAATGACAAAATTTCTGAGGAAGTTAGCTGGCACTTGAATTCATGAAATTACTACTAAAAGGCACATCTTCAAACAAGTTTTGAATATCTGTTGCACCAATCAAAACACTTGATTTACTCTAAGAAGAATACCTTCCTCTTTTTTTTTTTTTTAAAAAAAGGCCTATGTATTATAATTGATATAGCATAACAAAGATTTATATTCATTCACATTTAAAGTAAGGAAGATCAACATTTAATCTCACAGTAAAATTATCGACCTATTTCCAAAGAGGTTTATTTATTTTTTAATAGCCAGGCTTTAATGAGGAAATGCAAAAGACATATTATGAGGAACTATTTAAAATAAATAACCAGAACAAAGTATTATTTTGGGGTTGGCTTAGTGTTTTAGTGACTTCATTTTTAAAAGGAAGAGCTGTTTATAATAAACTACCCTTAAAGTACAAGAAAAATGATAACAATATTGTAATTTAAACAAAAGATTAAGAATTTTTTTAAAAAGATATTTTTATTGATTTCAGAGAGGAAGGGAGAGGGAGAAAGAGATAGAAACCCGGGAATTGGGTTTAAGTCAGCAGTCAGACATCCCTCTTGCAGTCTGGGGCTCTCGCAGTCCGGGACCCCTCTCTCCTTACCACCCACCTGCAACAGAGGCAGGAGAGGCTCCCACCACCACCACTGTGCTCCCCAGCTGTGAGCCTGGCTTCTGGCTGAGCAGCGCTATCCCTGTGGGAGTGCACTGACCACCAAGGGGCAGCTCCTGCATTGAGCGTCTGCTCCTGGTGGTGAGTGCGCATCATAGGGAACAGTAGTTCTGCTAATCAGTCGATTTGCATATTAGGGTTTTATTATATAGGACTAGAGGCCCAATGCACGAAATTTGTGCAAGGGTAGGCCCCCAGCTGCCGACACTGGCTTACTTCTGGCTACCAGCACCCGGACTTCTCTCTGGCTGCTGGCACCCGGGCTTCCCCTGGCTGCCTGCAGCCGGCCTCACCCCCCTACCCACACCTGCCTTGGCCTGGCGCTACCCACAACTGTCGCCACCCCCATTCCCCCTCGATTGATCCCCCACCAGCTGGTGGCCTGGGCCTCCCTCTGTGGGGTAATCATGGGGCGATGGCAGGGCCCCCCGACCAATCACATTACAACCACCTTGGCTGGCCTGGCATTAGTACGTGTCATAGTGTGCTCGTCCGGACAGTCATTTTGCTGTTCGACTGTTCAGTTGATTTGCATATTACACTTTTATTATAGACTAGTAGCCCTGTGCACAAATCCGTGTGCCAGTAGCTTGCCAGTAGCTCGCTGCCGCCCTCCAGTAGCTCTCCGCCCACTGCCCCGCCCTCCTGTAGCTTCCCCCGCCCCCCCATAGCTTGCTGCCCTGCCCTCTCCTGTAGCTCTCCGCTGCCTGCTTGTAGCCAGTAGCTCACTCCTGCCCTCCTGTAGCTCTCTGCCTGCTGCCCTGCCCTCCTGTAGCTCCCTCTGCCACCCTGCCCCTCTGCCCCTCATAGCTTGCTGCCTTGCCCCCTCCTGTAGCTCTCCGTTGCCCGCTTGTAGCTTGCTGCCACACCCTCCTGCTGATCCATGATCCAGTTGTTACGCGGTCGGTCATTACGCTTCACAGCGTAACGACCATTTGCATATTACATCTTTATTATATAGGACTAGAGGCTTGGTGCACAAAAATTTGTGCACTTGGGGGGGGGCGGTCCCTCAGCCCAGCCTGCGCCCTCTTGCAGTCCAGGATCCCTCAGGGGATGTCCAACAGGCGGCTCCCCGTGGAGAGTGGGCCTAAGCTGCAATCTGGCCTCCCTCTGCAGGTCGATCAGGGGACAGCGGTTGCCCCCCCCATTGCCCCTCCACCACCGCTGGTTGCTGCTTCCCCCTCCCCCATCGCTGCCCCCTCCCTCTGTCCGCTGGCTCACACCTTGGCTGGCCTGGCACCACCTGCTTGCCAGCCCCACTCCCTGCCGACTGGTAATTCCCCCATTCAGTTGATTTGCATATTACATTTTTATTATATAGTATTGCATTGCTATATTAATGTATTAAATGCTTTATTTCTTGTGAAAGCTAAAACCCTCAAAAGTTTATAAAACCAATATTTCAATGTAAAATAACAAAATAAAAATATACCTTAAAGTCAATGAAACTGATAAAATATGTATAAGATATAAATGTGCTAGAAATAATGTGGTCTCCTAAAAAGCATATTATGTGCTTCGGTTTGTTGATATACCAGATTGCATCTATAGAATGGTTTTGAACTTATCAAATATCATAAATATAATATCATATTAAAATGTGGTTTATTTCATAGACTGGTGAGTATATCCATAAAGTCTAACAACTTCCAAATTGTGATATTTTTAGGAGATAGATAGTATAGTGAATGGAGTGTGGGTTTTGAAAAATGAAACAAAACAAAAACAGCCTGAGTTTTAATCTCAATATCTATACTAATTGTGTCACTCAGGGTGAATCATATAATCTCTTTGAGCCTGTTTTCAGTTCTGTAAAATGGGAAATTTTTAAGGTACTATGTATATGATACATACTTATTTGTTGTTAGGACTCCTTAACAAATCTCCCAAAACTTAAGGATGTAAAACACATTCATGGGCCCTGTAGGCTCAGAATTTAGACAAATCACAGTGGGGATGGTTTGTTTGTATCTGCTCTGCAATGTCCTTGGTTTGAGCTGGGAAACTTGAAGTTAGAGGCTGGAATTACCTAAAGAAATCAATTCAAACATCTAGAATTGATGCCAGCTGCCACCTGGAGGCCTCAGTACCTCTCCACATGAGCCTCTGCAAGTGAGGCTAGTTTAGGCTTCCTCCCAGCATGGTGGGTTTTAAGCATGTGTCCTGAGAGTGCCAAATGGAAGCTGCTGCATCAGTTAGGGAATCTACTCTTAGAAGGCATAAAATCATACTCTTTTGGTTAGAGTATCCATAAGTTTCTGCCCAGATACAATGAACCTCACTTTTTGATGGGAAGGTTTTCCATTATGTTATAAGAACATGTAGAATGGGGTATATGTTTTGTGTGATCATATAGTGAAGAAAATACAATCTTCTATAGTTCTCAATATATAGAATCCATTACTACTTTTATATGATACTAGAGGCCTGGTGCATGAAATCATGTACGGGTGGGGTCCCTCGCCCTGGCCGGCAATCAGGGTCGATTGGGGCCGTCTCGCCCAGTCCGGTGGGAGGGACTGCGGGAGGTTGGCCAGATGGCACCCAATCCTGGCCGTGGGGAGAAACCATGGGAAGTTGGCCAGCCACGGGAGGTTGGCTGTGGGAGCACACTGACCATTGGGGCCAGCTCCGGCATTGAGTGTCAGTGTGCATCATAGCGACCGGTCGACCAGTCATTCGGTTGATTGGTCGTAATGGTTGCTTAAGCTTTTATATATGTAGACTAGAGGCCCGGTGCACAAAATTCGTGCACGGGGCAGGTGGGGTCTCCCTTAGCCCAGCCTGCACCCTCTCCAATCTGGGACCCCTCGAGGGCAGTCGGATACCCCTCTCACAATCCAGGACTGCTAGCTCCCAACTGCTCACCTTCCTGCCTTCCTGATTGCCCCTAACCACTTCTGCCTGCCAGCCTGATCACCCCCAAATCACTCCCCTGCCAGCCTGATCGACACCTAACTGCTGCCCTACCTGCCCGATTGCCCCCAACTGCCTCCCCCTGCTGGCTTGGTCACCCCTAACTGCCCTCCCTTGCCAGCCTGGTCGCTCCTAACTGCCCTCCCTTGCTGGCCTGGTCTCCCCCAACAGTCCTCCCCTGTAGGCCTGGTCCCCCCAATTGTCCTCCCCTGATGACCCAGTCACCCCTAACTTTTCTCCCTTGCCAGCCTGGTCACCCCTAACTGCCCTCCCCTGCTGGTCCAATTGCCCCTAACTGCCCTCCCCTGACGGCCTGGTCGCCGCTAACTGCCCTCCCCTGACGGCCTGGTCGCCGCTAACTGCCCTCCCCTGACGGCCCAACTGCCCCTAACTGCCCTCCTCTGATGGCCTAGTCCCCCCCAACTGCCCTCCCCTGCAGGCCTGGGTCCCCCCCCCCCAACTGTCCTTCCCTGCCGGCCCAGTCACCCCTAACTGCCCTCCCCTGCAGGCCTGATCACCCCCAACTGCCCTCCCTTGCAGGCCTGGTCCCTCACAACTGCCCTCCCCTGCTGGCTATCTTGTGGCGGCCATCTTGTGTCCACATGGGGGCAACCATCTTTGACCACATGGGGCGGCCATCTTGTGTGTTGGAGTGATGGTCAATTTGCATATTGCTCTTTTATTAGATAGGATGATATGGAATTATGGAAAAAGCAAGGATTTGGGATCAAGACATTTTATCACTTAAAAAATCTTTGTTAAATCACTGAGTATCTCTGACAAATTGTTTTTTTTTTAAAGTTTGAAAGTTTAGACTTTATCCTTTTTTAAAAATATTTTTCTTTATTGATTAAGGTATTACATATGTGTCCTTACCCCCCACCCACCCCTCTCCCACTCATGCCCTCGCCTCCCTGGTGTCTGTGTCCATTGGTTAGGCTCATATGCATGCATACAAGTCCTTCGGTTGATCTCTCCCCCTTATACCCACCTTCCCCTACCTTCCCTCTGAGGATTGATGGTCTGATTGATGCTTCTCTGTCTCTGGATCTGTTTTTGTTCATCAGTTTATGTTGTTCATTATATTCCACAAATGAGTGAGATCATGTGATATTTATCTTTCTCTGACTGGCTTATTTCACTTAGCATAATGCTCTCCAGTTCCATCCATGCTGTTGCAAATGGTAAGAATTCCTTCTTTTTTACAGTAGCATAGTATTCCATTGTGTAGATGTACCACAGTTTTTTAATCCATTTATCTTCTAATGGGAACTTAGGCTGTTTCCAAATCTTAGCTAAATACCTCAACATAATAAAAGCCTTATATGACAAACCTATAGCCAACATCATACTCAATGGACAAAAACTAAAACCATTTCACCTAAGAATAGGAATGAGACAGGGATGCTCACTTTCACCAATCCTGTTCAACATTACTGGAAGTGCTAGCCATAGCAATTAAATAATAAGAAGAAATAAAAGGTATCCAAATTGGAAAAAATATGTAAATTCACAGATGACAAATTGTTAATCTATTACATTAGTAGAATATACTTGTTTTGAAGGGTTATTTTAAGAATTAAAAAGATAATATTTAAAAGTACTGAGCAGCTATTATATAATTAATAAATGCTCCCTGACTGCCTCTACTAAATTTTGGCTATATAGATAATGGCTCTAAAATGCCTCAGCTGCTGCTAAATCACAGCTCCCAGCAGGCCAGAGCAGTTGTTAATGAAGCACAGGGATAAATTTCTGTTTAGAAACCCACTTTGAGCAGTATGTTATGGACATGGCAGAATATAACATCTTATTTGGAAAAATCCAGTGTCACTAACAGGCTTGAGTAACAAATTGAATCACAGACTCATAGAATCTGTGATAGGGAAAACTCCTCATGTTACAGATAAGGGAATCAAAAGAGGTTATGTTGCTTGTTTAAGGTTACACTCTAAGAAACAAACCCGCCGCTGAAGTTCGTGTCTGCTAACTTGTAAGTTCAAGTCTCTAAGACTCAGCTATGCACATTTGGAACTTTCTTTATACATTCCCCCCATCCCCCAGGAACGGAATCATGTGTTAATGACAATAGAGCATATTATTTGTGTGACTATGAGTATGTGAATACAAGAGCTAATGAATGACTATGTCTTATGACGGTTCTCCAAAATCTTTAATATAATAGAAGTATTTATTTCCTTATAGGAAACAAGCTGGAAACTTGTGAGGGCCCTGTCTAGAGTGCGCTGGATGCTCAAGGCCACTTGGCATGTGGGAATCCTAGTCAGGGTGTTCAAGGTTACTTTGCTATATGCAGGTGCAAGAAGCAAGGACACAGCTATCTTACTGTATGGACACTGTGCGAGTGTGCCCTTCTATAACCCAAAAGACTGAGGTCACTATCTGGCAAGAAGCCTCTTTTGTCTAGGTTAGTATTTAAATATGTTACTGACCAGCAGGCAGCCAGCTCGGAGGCAGCTGCTTAGTGAGGCTGATCTCTAAGGATGGCTCCTGAATAGCTCCTATGTTGGAGGCTACTGCTACTTTGTAGGAAAGATGCATGGTTACCTCGCTGGTGTACAGCTACTGTATGGGACTTTGCTTTGAAGAACTGCTTTGTCTAATAGCTCCTGTCGTGACAATGGCTACATGGCCACTGGCTCCTACAATAAAGACTCTTATATATCCACAACTTCTCATGGCATCTCTGTTGAATACCTGGCATTGAAGGAGGTCCAGTCCCTGGCAGAGGGGCTCGGACCCAACAAAACTGAAGCTTAAAAATAGCTGATACCATTTCCAAACAAAGTTTTCCAAATGCATGTTTCTGTTTTTGAATTCTTATGACATTGTTTAATCAAAAACCCACGTGTGGTTAGATGAAGCATAAGTATATACTGGGCAAATCAGTTTTCCCACCATGGAATATAGTGTAGTAGCAAAGGACAAGAGATTAGAATCAAACTGTCTGGATTGGATCATGCTGTCAGCTTACTTCACTTTCCTGTGCTTCTGATAATAGTTTGTGATCATGAGAACTAAGTTGTAGATCAGTTTCCTGTTGCTGCAATAACTAATTACCACCAATTTAGTGACATAAAACAACACAAAGGTATTCTCTTATGGTTCTAGACTCACAAGTCCTAAATCAGTGTCACTAGGATATAGCCAAGGTGTCAACAGGGTTGATGCTTTCTGGGGGCTCTGAGAGGAAAATCTGTGTGTGTGTGTGTGTGTGTGTGTGTGTGTGTGTGTGTGTGTGTTTTATTTGTTGTTGTTGTTGGTTTTACCTCAGCTTCCAGTGTCCACCTGCATCTTTCATCTCAAGATACTTAATTGAATTGAATTGAATTGAAAATTCTACCCCCCCCCCTTTTTTTTTTTTTGCCAGGCTAGGAAATAGTCACAGGTCCTGAAGGTTAGAATATAGATAAATTGAGGAGCCATTATTCAGCCTAATGCAAATGAGTTAATGCATACAAAGTACTTTTTATCTTGCCTGGTTCTAAGTAAATGCTCACTAACAGTGACAATGTTGTGAAATATAGCCAAGTTATAGTTATGCACATAGATATTACATTTTCCCTCAAAGCCATACCATTGTGTGATATATTATTCAAAGCATGTGGATGACAAAGGCGGAAATGGTCTTTGTCACTGAGCCTCACCTAGTGGCATCCCTGGGATTCCAGGTTCATCCCAAATTTCTTTTCCTCACATGATCCTAAGAAGACACCTCTGTGTTCCATGACAGTTTTAAATCTTTCAATCCTTGCCTGATTTTCACTCTTGGCATTTTCCGGTATCATTGACATGTTGGCACTATGCATCTCAGCTCTGTCCCTGGCAACTGGCTCCATTCCACTCACCATGAGTCCTCAGCCAGAGATGAGATGCCAACTCTTCTCATGTCATCACTCTGATGATTTGATCCCAGTTTTGAACCCTTCTCCTCCCACAGATATCTATTTTTTCTTTGTTGTCTTTTTTTAAAAAACTAATATTGTACACTCTGATTAATTGACATCTAAATGTCTCTTATAACCTTCCCTCACAAGGCACTTCAAGCAAATTTCCTTTGGCTAAATTGAAGGACATTACCATCAGCTGCCTCATTTACAGATGTTTAAGATGAAACCTTTCTATTTGCCAAACGCATGGTGAGTTCTCTGTTGAGCCAGGACATGTGTAATCATTAAAAACCTAGTATATATCAGACCTGTGTTGGTGAACATGAAAGCCACAATCTCTGGCAAAAAAAGTTTTTAATTAAGTGTGACATTAAAATAAAATAAGTAATTGTAATTCAGTAGGGTATACCTGAAAATATGACATTCAAGGTGCTATAGATGGGAACACATAGGAGAGGCAACTAACCTTAATTTGGAGAGTATGAGGAGGGATCTTAGAGAAAATGTTCCGTACGATGAGACTTAAAGTATCAGTTCTCTTTAGACTAGTGAAGTACAAGTGAGGACAGGATTGGTGGCTGCAGGGAGAGTCCAGTATTTAAAGAGGAAAGACGAGCCTATAGTACAGACTTGGCGAATTAGAGAGAGTATGGCATATGTGAAGTTCTGAGTGAATTTATGAATGGCTGAAGCATTGGGGAAAACAGGAGAATGGGAAGAGAGAAGACTGGGGAGCTCAGCTAGGTCCTGAGAACCTTTGGAGTCATTTAAAAAGTTTGGATTTTATATAAAGAGTAAAGAGCATCCCTTAACATAGAGTGCTATTTTAAGATTGGTGTTTAGCAAAATTATCCTTCCACACATATTGCAATGGATAAAGAGCAAATGGCAAGATTGGAGATGGACTGAGTGAGGCATTGTGGAGCCTATTATAGAAATACAATTGAGCCATGATGGTGGCTTCATCCTAAAACGGCCATTTTGAAAGAGTCAAGTTTAAGAATTATTTAGGAGGTAAAAACCACAGTATGTGATGCTTGAATGTGGATGTTGGAGTGAATCAGAGAAAGAGAGGAGTTCCTGGTGCCTCTCATAGAGATTCTTGATAGTTTCTAAGTTTAACTGTCAAACTTTAGGATCCATTTACAGTTTTTCTAAGAAGACTCTTAATTCTTGTATTGAAAGAGTTTATAAACTAAAGTTTATTGTGTACTCAGATATGACTCTTCAATCAGACCCTTGTTGCATGTTTATACTTTTAATTAAATCATTATTATTTAACAGTTTATTGGATTTGTTTCTCAAACCCTCCCATAGAATTAGATGGTGCTGATTCTCACAGGTCCCACAAATTAAGAAAAAGAAATATATGGTTAAAAATTGGTCATAAAGTCTAGCTTTTTAGGAGAGTAAGGCATTTTGGTGAAGCCCCTTAGAATCTTCTAGCTGAGAGTCCTGGCAGTTTTCTTCTGCTATTTAAGAGGTGATGGTCTTGCTAGAGACAATGAGGCAACGTTTTCCCACTCTGCTTCTTTCTTCAACTCTTTACACGGTTGTTTTCTGGTGTGATTCCAGAATATTGTAAGGTGTTGAATTATGAGTAAATCCAAATAAGAAAAATGCAGTGTAAAAGCTTTCATAACTAGGAGATGAGAGAAAATCTTTATCCAATGGATTATTTTCTCTCCCTTCTGAGGAATGACCTTATACTGTCAAATTGTATCAGACATGACCACAACACAATCATTAGGAATTCATCTCCTTGCAATGGAAATTGGTAAGCTCTGTATGCCCACTGCTAATCTTTGCAAATAATGTGGGAGAAGTATAATTCTTGGGTTTCTAGAGTGTGACAGAATTCTTTAATTTTTCTTAAAGGATATAAACAGTTTGCACAGTTGTCTGCATTTTGAAACAGAGAAAACTAGGCAGGTCAATTTCAGAAAGATATGAAGCACTCTTTCCGCATGCCAATGTGTTTTTCTTTATATGCTATACAGAGGACCATGAAATTACTATTCACAAATACTACAAAGCAAATCAAAATGAAAAAAAAAACAACAATAAGCAATACATGAAACAATGAATAATCTTGTATTGCATTACAGGGAGGACTTTTAAAAGCACAAAACAATTGAAAGGAATCACAAAACATGGACATTTATGTCTCTTAGAAAATTTATATATACAAATTAGTCAAATTTAATGTATGTGAAAAATGAAATAATTTATATGATTAAGAATTATGGCAAATAGTTTACAATCTTAAAATCTTAAAAACCAGAAAAACAACAAAACAACACACACAAAGAAATCCTAAGGCAAAAGTTTGGAAATAGCTCACTGAGAAATAGCAATAGCCTATAATTATACTCTGATAGACATTGTTTTTTGGCTTGAGTTCTCCAGCAGTGATTTCCCCCTGTTCTATAACAATAGGCCTTGCCATTTATTTGTGGACTGCACCCCAAACCCTAATGGTGAAGCATGTGATCTGGGCTCAAGCCAATCTGTAGTTCAAGGCTGGGCATGTGATCTAAGAGGATCCATTCAGCTCTTAGGATCTTTCTGGGGGCTTTTCCACTGAACTTAAACCTGAGAATATGGAAATTGGAGTGACTGCAGCCATCTTGTCACAGTATGGAAAATAAAGAATACATATAGATGAAATAAGAGCAGAGCAAGTAAGCAAAGAAAGAGACTAGGACATGATGATATTGTTTGAGCCAGAGAAGTAGTTGTGCCTGGAAAGTAGTTGCAACCGTTCTGCTGAGCAGTGTGATAATAATAATATTATCTTAGGTGACCAAGAGTAGTCATGTTAATACACTAACATGTTAACATACTTATATTGCATATATCTGGGTGATGTGATTACTGATGATTTTAATTTTCTTAATTATATTCTGTTCTATAACCTAAAATTTCCTAAAATGACATGCATTATTTTTGTTTTTAAGTTTTGGTCTGTATGTATTACTTTTACAAATCATAAATATATACCTTTTAATATGTTAAACAATTAGATAAACTGTATGGACAACATGACTTAATTTATATGAATTCAATGAGACTTAACAAACATTAATTCTCAGGTGCTACCAGAGTTAACCAAACTGTGAGGTTTGAGGAGGTAGTCCCCCAGCCTGCTAAGTCTGCCCAAGACTACCAACATCAACTGAAAGTTTGGGGGGTAATCAAAACCACCCTCAATTCAATAATATGCTAGAACAACTCACAGAACTCAGTGAAAGCTTGCATATTCATAGTTACAGATTATTACAGGGAAAGAATACAGATAAAAATTAGCCAAGGGAAGATGTGTGCCGTGTGGCGTCTATGAGGGTCCCATACATGAAGCTTCTGTTGTCTCCCAATCGGGTTCTCTTTTGGAAGTGTCCACTGTAGGAAGCGGTTATAGGGTTAAGCCTCGGACTGACCTGTGGCAGGATCACAAACAAGTTCGTTTGGAGGGCAGACCCCTCCCAGCATAATTAAGCCTGATCCTGTAACTGATCCCTAGATCCTTCCTGGGTAGCTAGTGGTCTGTGGGAGGGGCAGCAAGTGCTGCCAAAACAAGTGAAACTTACAAGAACATTGTTAATTGCCTTGTTTGTCCCTGATTATAAATAAAGCCTCAGCTTTGCAGTCTGGATCTGTTCTGTGGCCTCAGCCAGGCACAGAAAGATCCACCCAGCCCTAGCTTTCAAATCTATCTCTCCTCTCTTTATTTCTAATATTTCTCAATCCCTGCCCGCCTCCACTTAGAACTGGTTCGTTCATCTCTCTTTCTGCACGGGACGCAGAAAAGGGAGATCCCCGCCATGTTTGGCCCCCGCCGCATCAGGCCCCCGCAGTCCACATTCACTGAGGCTTCACTGACTGGATTCCCATGTAGGTTAGGTAAGTTATTCAGTGTATTCTCTGCCTGGACTGCCATAACAAACTACCATAGACCGGTATTACCCAAATCACCTCCCCAAAAAACTCATCTCCAAATGATATCACATTAAGAGCTAAGGCTTCAACAAATGTATTTTGTGGGGGACACAGACATTTAACCCATGAAACCAGGTCTACTGATAACATGTGACAAAAAAACCCTATTCCAATCCACAGGCTTGGTCTTTCTAGCATTGTCAGCTCCACACAGAGATCCAGTGTGACCAGCCCCCCATCCTAAACAAAACAGATTATTGCATAGAAGCTGAAGGTCCCCAGACCGCTTTTTGGGAAAGGCCAAATTCTTTATCATAGAGGTGATATTAATTCAAACACACATGTATGCATACATACGTACGTATGGCTACCTTTTTAAATGGGTTTAACTTAATGAAGTGCACTAAATGAACAGCTTTATTCATTATTCTTTGCCCTTTGCTGTCTTCTGATATAGACTCCCCTTTCTCCCTGATGACAATATCTCTGGCAGATCCTGTAGCTGCATACAGTTCCTGTCAACTATAAAAAAGTCTATCTGATCTTAAATAAATTTTAAAGCTTTTCCTCTACTCTTCACATCAAATCTGTGGTCTGGTAACTGCAGTAGAGATGAGGCCTAGTCTTCCCCCCACCCCCCGACCCCCAGCTCTTTCTCAATCCTTTTGATATATTGCCAAGATAAGATTTGAATGTAACAAAGAATTAGAGCAAATGCTTTAATGGTTGGATGCTGCTGTAATCTGGTTGTCAGTGTACTCTGTCACGTCACACACAAAAGGTCAAGCTTTTTGACCGGTCTCTTTCCACTCTTGTCTTAATTTTGTTCCCCTGTCCACAGTGCAGATCAAGCTTGCTGACCCACGATGGCATCCTCATGGCCCAAGGTAACTCATGCCTCCTGGTTCCTCAAAATGCTGCCTGCTTCCTGTGCTGTCTTCTCCCTTCACTTCGTCATTAAGTTTACCAAGGCTGGCGTCCTATTCTCTGACTTTCCCGAAAGAAGTGTGTACCAGTCTTTCTCTTTACAAAAACCCCCAAATCTTGGGGACTTGTGTCAGTTTTTCCTAAAAATTCTCTCATGCCCTATGTCATTAGAAGATTTGCTGCTCAGCAAGCATAAGATCCAGATAGTGAGAAAGATATTAGCCTTCCCCCTTATAGATAATTCATTTCTGTGAACGATTCTTTTGGGCACCTCTCCTCACTTGATGGAGACACAGAACAAGGAAAGAGAGAGGACACAGCATTCTCTACTCTGATATTTTCTTTAAGCAATTTTCTCAATGAGTCTTCCAGCCATTTTTAACAGAGTCTGAAAGTGGTAATGATAGTTGATAGTTAAAGGAGCATTTTAATCATGTCTGTAAATTCTGTTTCCTGTGTTTGTAGCTTTCTTTAAATGTGGGAGTAAAATATCACATTCTGTCTGCAGCTTTGGAGATTTAGCCAGGAACTTCAAGTTGATAGGAAATGTCCCATTCAACACCCTATAACATATGCCATACATTACTAAACTCATTGCTACCCACAAAAATTAAGGTGTATTGAACTTAGAGAAACTTAGGAAAAATATATTATTTCTGATTGATAGACCTTATTCCAATCTGGCATTTCCCAATTCTGGTTTAAAGAAGCAGTCCTCCAAAAAAAAAAAAAAAAAAAAAGGGATCCTCAGAATCCCAGAGAAATTGTGATGATTCTCTGTACAAAACCAGAACAAAATTCAGTGAATTAAAATAACACTAATTTATTCTTCAGCATCTGTTTGTCACCAGGGGCTTGGCTGGTCTCAGTGGGACTTGATCATACCATTGTATATAGGAATAATGTACATATAGTACAGTTTGTTTTATTTTACACTAGTGGCCTGGTGCACGAAATCCATGCACATTAAAAGGGAATTAATTAGAGGAAATATTTTAATATTGCTATTTGCCCCTTTTCTATAATACAAGTGTCAGAGGTGAAAGAAAATTAGTAAAATGTATATGAAAATCTTCCTCCTGTCAGAGTCTGGGGCATGCCACGGGACCCAGAGTCAAGTCCCCGCCAACCCGCGTGCGCCTCGAAATCACAAGAGAAGCAGACCCAGCTGGTCCCACCCCTGTCAAGCCCCACCGGGGGGGGAGGGCACAGCCTCAGGTCCCCCAGCCTGGCGCTGGGCAGGGGGCACAGCCTCAGGGCCCCTGTCAAGCCCCGCTGGGTGGGGGATGCAGCCTCAGGTTCCCCATCAAGCCCCGCTGGGTGGGGGGGGGCAGCCTCAGGTCCCCCGTCAAGCCCTGCTGGGCAGAGCGTGCAGCCTCAGGTCCCCTGGCCCGGTGCTTATTTCACTTAGCATAATGCTCTCCAGTTCCATCCATGCTGTTGCCAATGATGAAAGTTCTTTCTTTTTTACAGCAGCGTAGTATTCCATTGTGCAGATGTACCACAGTTTTCTAATCCACTCATCTGCTGATGGGCACTTAGGCTGTTTCCAATTTTTAGCTATGGTAAATTGTGCTGCTATGAGCATAGGGGAACATATATCCTTTCTGATTGGTGTTTCTAGTTTCTTGGGATATGCCATGTCTTTTCTGAATCTATTTAATTCCCTTTCAGTTTTGGACAGTAGTTGTGAACTTGTCAGTGCTTAATAACCTGTATCCCTAACTTCTTTTCTTTCTCATCGGCTCCAGCTCCCTTACTGGGCACCTCTTATCTCCAGTTGTGTTACTGCCTACCAACCCATTCTACCCAATATAGTAATGTACTTTAAAGAGAAATCTAATTATACAGCTATATATACACACACCCATTTCATTCTTCTTTAAAAGGCCAAAATAATTAACAAGGGATATACGATACCAAGTCTTGCATATTATCTTTTCCCTTTTTTGCTCCATGTCTTGCAACACCCTTCTCCTCAGTCTTTTACAACTGCATCAATCTGTCAATTCCTTGAACTACAAGTTCTCTCTGGTCCTTGCCTTTTCAGAGACAGTTCCCTCTATCAGGAGTCCTCTCTCCCCTACACTAATTAAACCTCCCTCTCCTTTCTCTCTCAGTCAATCACCACTTCCTTGGCCACGCCATTGCGGGGACTTCCCACCTTGGTCATTTCACACATTGTAAGTTCTCATAACCACCGTGTGCCTTCCTGATGTTGCTGGACAGGGACCAGGCAGGAGCGGGTCTGCCTCAGGCCAGCCAGTGGTGTGTGCATTTTTGACTTCATGCCGACAAGATTTCACAGCACCAGGCAGGTGATTTTGTGAGCACGTTTATTAAAGCTGGGGGCAGTGAAACAAGAATGGGCTTAGGATAGAAGCAACAGGAGAGAGCCTAGGCGGGGCTGCTCTGGCTCTTTGGAAATGTTATAGGAAAGAAATGAGCCAAGACAGGCTGCTGTTGGCTCACTGAAAAGTCAGAGAAAAGGGGCCTTGGAGACAGGTTCAGGGACTTTGCTGCCTGCTGTTTCCCTGGTTGTAAGACCCATGGGGGTTCCCAGAGTTTTGTTTTTTTAAAAAAAAATCCTATCTAATAATAGACAAATATGCAAATTGACCATACCTCCGACACACCCACAAGCCACGCCCACCATCCAATCAGAGTGAGTATGCAAATTAACCCAAACCAAGATGGCTACTGCCACAGAGAACAAGGTTTCCTAGGTAACAGAGGAAGCCAAGCTTTCTGCCAGCCGTTGCAGGCCTAAGCCTCCACTCAAGCTACAAAGTTTCAATTATAGAAGGTAAACAAATTCAAACAAATGGTGGCAGAATGGAGCTTGAGAGAGCAGGCCAGGGTTGCTGCCGGCAACAGGGGAAGCAAAGCTTTCCGCACACCCTGGCCAGGCCCACCCGCTTAAGGCTACAACGTTTCAATTATAACCCCAACAAAAATGGCTTTGGGCCTCGGAGGGAGCCCCAGGCTTGGCTCTGCTCCAGGCTACAAAGTTTCAATTGTAGAAGGAAAATAAATTCCAGATACCAGGGCCTCTGCTTGCATTGCCAGGGGGCGTGGCCTGCCTGCAAACCACCACAGGCCCCTCACTCAGGCCGCCCCATGCCCCAAGGGAACCCCACCCTGATCAGGGACACCCTTCAGGGCAAACCAGCTGGCCCCCACCCCTGTACCAGGCCTCTATCCTATCTAATAAAAGAGTACTATGCAGATTGATCATCACACAATATAGCTGCCCCATGTGGTCAAAGATCCTGCCCCCATGTGTACACAAGATGGCCACCACAAGATGGCCAGAAGGAGAAGGCAGTTGGGAGGCACCCGGCCTGCAAGGGAGGGCAGTTGGAGGTGATCAACCCTGCAGGAGAGGGCAGTTAGGGGTAACCAGGCCGGCAGAGGAGTGAAGTTGGGGGCAAACAGGCTGGCAGCAGAGTGGTTAGGGGGTGATCAGGCTGGCAGGCAGAAGTAGTTAGGGGCAATCAGGAAGGCAGGCAGGCAAGCAGTTGGGAGCCAGCAGTCCTGGATTGTGAGAGGGATGTCCGACTGCCCGTTTAGGCCCGATCCCACCAGGATCGGGCCTAAACGGGCAGTCGGACATCCCTTGAGGGGTCCCAGATTGGAGAGGGTACAGGCTGGGCTGAGGGGCAACCCCCCTCCGTGCACGAATTTCGTGCACTGGGCCTCTAGTATATATATATTTTACTGATTTCTACAGAGAGGAAGGGAGAGGGATAGAGAGTTAGAACATCGATGAGAGAGAAACATTGATCAGCTGCCTCCTGCATGCCCCCTATTGGGGATCGAGCCCGCAACCAAGGTACATGCCCTTGACCGGAATCAAATCCGGACCCCTTCTTCAGTCCTCGGCTTCAGCTCTATTCACTGAGCCAAACTGGTTAGGGCTCTTTTTTTTTTTTTTTTTTTTTCAGTATGTGCCCCAGAGAAAGGTAGGGGTACACTCCTAGGAGGGTGTATGACATCGTTTGTTTTGAGGGCATTTATCCTTCTTCTGCAGGTGGGAATCCTAGGGGAGGTCTCAGGGGAGGAACTCAGCAGAATAGTAATCAGCTTTCCAGGTGGGCTCTTTAACATGATGATGCACTAAAGTGAGCACATAGAGGGACAGGCCATTTCTGGTCAGTTTCACCTTCAAAGAATGTCACTGAAGTGGGACTGGACCCAGGAGAGGCTGCCCCAGGATGTCTAGAATATGTAAACTATTTGCTCCTAAGTGTCCTGGTTTAGGAAAGATAAGACATCATGATTATTATCTGGCTATAAATTGCTCCAGCAGTTTTTTCAGCTATCTGTCTCAGTTTCCCCATTCCTCTTGCCAAGGAATTTTCCTAGCTTCTTACTAACCTGCCTCACTGACACATTTGTAGGGTAGGAAAATATTTTCCTCTCCTTGACTTAGGTTCACTAGCTGGGACTCTTAATTAGGCTATCCAAAGACAGAGTATTAAGAGAAAAACAGAGAGGTTTACTAACAAGTACATCGTGCATATACACTGAGTGGCCAGATTATTATGATATCTGAATGCATAATAATCTGGCCATTCAGTGTATATCCTATATAATAAAAGGCTAATATGCAAATTGTCCCCTCGCCCAGGAGTTTGACCAGCAGGCAGGCCGGCCAACCGCCCATGTCCCTTCCCCCCGGCCAGGCTGGCTGGACCCCACACATGCACGAATTCATGCACCAGGCCTCTAATATATATATATATGCATTCAGAGATCATAATAATCTGGTCATTCAGTGTATACATGAGAGCACTCAGCGGTGTGTAACCCAAAAGGTTGCTTAGAACTTAGACGTCTATACTAGCCTCAGCTAAAACAAAGGAACAAGGGTCTTAGGCTTTTGGGAAGGAGGGTGACCAGGAAAAGTCACCCTCAAGGATATGTCTTTTTAAAAATTGATTTTAGAGGAAGGAAGAGGGAGAGAGAGGGAAACATTGATGTGAGAGAGAAACATGAATAAATTGCCTCTTCTATGCACCCTGGCTGGAGATCGAATCCGAAAGCTGGGTATGTGCCCTAACTGGGAATCAAATCCACCACTTTTTGATGGACTGGACTGGAAAATGTTCCAACCAACTGAGCCACCCCAGCCAGGGCAATGAGGTTTTCCTTAGTATAATTTATTACACAGATTTAAGTCAGTGGGTGCAATACCTTCTTCAGTCATAAGAGTTGTTAAGAGTCCTCCTTTTCCTGATGTAGGAGAAGGAGACACAGTTTATTAATGAAAATTTCTCTTATAAATGGAAATTTCCTCTACAGAAGGAAAACTTGTGCCTTGTTTTTAGAGCCTTTCCTCTCCCTGCTGGTCCTCAGTGGCCTTTAGTTCAAAGTATGCTAAATAGCATCTTTTGGGGTGACATATCCTCCATATTAGTTGTTATAGGGGTGATATCATATTTTTGTATGATCATTTTGTTACTGTCTTTTTTATTAACTTAACTAGTGGCCCGGTGCACAAAATTCGTACATGGGGGGTTCCCTCAGCCCAGCCTGCACCCTCTCCAATCAAGGAGCCCTTGGGGGATGTCCGACCAGCGGTTGGACATCCCTCTCACAATCTGGGACTTCTGGCTCCTAAATGCCCACCTGCCTGCCTGCCTGATTGCCCCTAAGTTGCCTCTGTCTGCCTGCCTGATTGCCCCTAACCCCTCTGCCTGCCTCCCTGATCGCCCCTAACCTCTCTGCCTGCCTGCCTGATCACCCCTAACTGCCTGCCCCTGCCGGCCTGATCTCACCCCCAACTGCCTCTGCCTGCCTGATAACCCCTAACAGCCCTGCCTTTCTGGCCTGATCTCGCCCCCTGCAGCCCTCCCCTGCTGGCCTGATCTTGCCCCTAACTGCTATTCCCTGCTGGCCTGATCACCCCTAACTGCCTTCCCCTGCTGGCCTGATAGCACCCCCAACTGCCCTCCCCTGCAGGCCTGATCTCGCCCCCAACTGCCCTCGCCTGCCAGCCTAATCTCGCTCCTAACTGCCCTCCCCTGCAGGCCTGATCTTGCCCCCAGTGGCCCTCCCCTGCCAGGCTGATCATCCCTAATGGCCTCTGCCTCAGCCCCCACCACCATGGCTTTGTCTGGAAGGAAGTCAGATGTCTGGAAGATGGCCAGTTCACCCGATATAATTAGCATATTACCCTTTAATTAGTATAGATAGATTATATAGGATAGGATTGCTTAAATGGCAGGGGGAGCCTTTTTCATTAGGAGGAGATGCTATTGGCAGACAAAAATACATAATCCCTATATCTGGACTGATAGCCAGCCATATGCACTATACTGCCAAACCAGTCATTAAAAAATTGAACCACTTTCTTACACATTACACCAAATAGCTGTTGCCCTTAAAACCCCTCCTCAGCCCCCACCTTAGGTTCTGCCTTCAAAGTTCACCCAGATTAAGTTCTGATTGGTCGGTTTCTATGCCAGTCAGTGCCAAAAGCTCCACCTCCTAGACAGCTATTGGCTCCTCGCACTTCTCCTAGATTAGGTTCTGATTGGTCAGTTTCTATGCCAGTCAGCGTCAGAAGCTCTGCCTCCTAGGCAGCCATTGGCTCTTCACACTTCACCCAGATTTGGTTCTGATTGGTTGGTTTCTATGACAGTAAGCATCTCTAGGCCTATCAACGGGACTGATCAGAGAGGTGGGGCTGATCAGCAGCCCCAGTGGAGGCCTGAGAGAAAGAGAGGTGCGGCTGCTGGCCAGGCCAGGAGAGAGAGAGAGGCAAGTGCTGATCAACAGCTGCCATGGAGGCTATGGATCAGAGGGTGCTTCTCTCTCCAGGTCTCTCTCTGGGCCTGATCTGCAGCAGTCAGTGCTGGGTCCAGGTGCCCGCAGTGGTGGCAGGCAGTCAGTCAATTTCCGGTCAGTCGAGCCTTTGGTCGTTTTGGATGTTATACACCCTAGGTTTTTTATATTAGGATTATAGGCTCCAAGAAGACAGGAAATATGCTGTATTTAGTCACTGTGATATCACTACAGCTTGCAAAGCACTTCCCCTAAATTCAAGAAATATGTTTATTGGAATATTTTGACTTATTTCTTATAGTGTAGGATAAAAATAGTTTATATCTGGGATTATATTATGCTAACACAAAAAAATTAAAGGAAATGTCTTATATAGATATACATTTGTAGTCAAAATGATTCTTTTTTCTTAGAATATGATTTCTTTTTTAAATCAAGTTTTCTCTTAAATTATGCCTCTCAATAAGAAGGGTACCTTTGTCTATAACCTCCCTTTTATCATTCTTTCTCATAACTCTGTTCTTTCATCTGAAAAAAATATCTATTTTAATACTGAGTGCTAAGCTAGCCTGATTCAAATGCTCAAAGAACCTAAAATTTGGTAAAACCCAAGGGCTAAACAAACTAAAAGAAACACTGACTTACATGAATGGATGAAGTCTTTACCATCTAAAATTCCTGTTATAATTAGTTTCAGAAGAACAATCCATGTTATGTCTATTTCCATTCATTTTCTCATCTGTGACAGGGGAATGAGTCATTAGAATTTTAATGTCTGTGTTACATGCCAGCAGTGATCTGTTAAGCTTTAGCTGCTTAAATATTCTGAATTCTGACTGGCTAAATCCATTCTACCTTTTATTGTAAGAGAACAGGAATAGGCTGATAATCAAACAAGAAACCATGGAAAAGGTCAAATGAGTACACAATTATCTGTCTATCATTAAATGGTGACAGAATTAGAAGGCTTTCCTTTGTGACTAAGATTGAAATTGGGACATAGGGTGTCACCACATGAGTCCTCTAGATTGACAATGAATGTGGTTAGAGTAAGAATGGTAAAGAATTAAGTATTTTTAAATATATTTTTGCATATTAAAATTCAAAAAGAATGTGGATTTTAGCCACAGGATACAATTCTAATAATGAAACAGTGGTTCAAATAATAATAGGGTGGTAATAGGATGCTGTTCTGAATCCATCTGAATGTAAATTTTTTGGCTAAATATTTTTAAAAGAGCCTACATTCTCTACTTAAAGTAATTCATGTTTTACTAAGATATAACTTTCCATCTGATCTTATCCTTGTATTTTTAAATTAAAAAAATAATTGTTTTGAGTTTGAAAGTTGCTATTCTTAGAACAGAACTTGTCTCTATTTTATAATACAGTTCTTTTTCTTTTCCCAGAAAGCCTGCCAAATAATACTCCTTCAGATTTCTAATTTATCATGTATTTAAATAGAGTCAAATAAATCATCCTTCAAAATGTGTTTCCTCTACTATGCATTGGCTCAAATTTGCTTTTAACATCTTTCTAATTATTTTTTAAAAAATCACACCAATAGGTCTCTGCCACATTTCAGAGCTGTAATCTATGCATCAGCCACCAACTTAGATTATTTTTATAAGACACTCATCTTATTTGTGGACTATTCAGGATGATTGCTTTTGCCTCCGCTGCCTCCTGCAGATTCCCTTTGCCAGTGGTATGCACTACATGTCAGAAGAATCATTATGGAAAACAGGAGAGGGGATAACTGCAGAGTGAGGCTAATCTAATGACTACATGAAGTAGGCAGTGTTATGTCTATGGTTCCATCTCCTCTGCCCCTTTATTTTCCAAAGTGTGGACTTTGGCAATTAAATTTATTTATTCCTTTGCTGATATTGAGGTCTCTACAAGGTCATCTGAAGAGTTCTTTGTTTTATATGGATAACAACTCTAAAACACTTGACCATTTATCATAAGTTGCATTATTTGGCTCACCAATTGCTTTGTTAGCTAGCAGGCTTAGAGAAAGGGTTTTTTGATCATTGGTATTGTAGGCATGCAGTCTGTAAGAGAAAGAGAAAATTTTGCAAGTTCAGAAGTAGCCGTGGATAGAAGTACAAGATAAATTATTGTTACTCTCATGACAAAAGTAAAGCGCTAAACTAGCTGATCCAGAAGAAAATCAGAACACGGTGCTTAGGGACAGAATTTTATATTTCATGGAAGTGAGAGGTAGACAACAAAATCTTATGTGCAAACTAATAGAAAAATAGAGAAGGCCCAGAAAATAGAAGTCACTATTAAAGTATGTGATTTATAGGTCTGCCAGAGGGAACTCTAAGAGTCCTTATTTCAGTAAAATTATTTGAAAAATCTATTCAAAGATGTGCAATGTAGAGGGCAAGGGAATAGTAGAATAAAATTGATAGAATCCTTCACCTTCATCTGCTCAACACATGACTTAAAGACTCAGTAAAAGTGCAGTTGGAAATATTTTAAGTCTATGATATATAAGGCAGCCGTGTCATTGCCATGAGTCCCCATTAAAGCTGACTAAAATTCAAAGTCAGGTTAGACAAGTTCCGTTTGTCCAATACTTATGCATATTGATTATAACACTCTTTTTGTCATTGCGGAAGGGAAAAACAATCAAACTTGGAGAATGCCCTGGACCTGGGATTTTATGTTTACCTATTCAATTTTCTTTTTATTATGCCTCTTCTACATGGTTTTAATTTTGAACTAGAAAGTGAAAAGGTCAAATAAAGGAATGCTTTGTGGGTATGTAGCCTACCAAAACATGTGAGAATGAAGATGGGCAATATATGTGATGTGGTGATGAAATGTGTCTCAAATGTGGCAACACATCACCAGATTACAGATACCCATTTTTTGTGTGCTATATTTCAGCCCTGATGTGTCTGAAACACACATAAGAGCATCATGCGTGGGTGCCCATAGTTGGAGGAGCCACGTATGATGTCGTTTTTGTCAGCTGCATCTCTTTAATAATATTAAATTTATGAGTTCAGTAAAAGTGATGTAAGAATAAGAAGTGATCACAAAAATATATGATTTCTATGATTTTTGTACTTTTAAAGGGCTCTTAGGGGTAGCTGAAAAAAACAGTGTATAAAAAGCATAGAGTACCTGCTGTGCTCCAGCCACTGTGCCAGGTGAAGAAGTGGGCTACAAATCAATAATAAGAACCAGTTAAGACTCTTCAGCAACAGACTATTTTGATTAAGAAAGAAAATCTGAAATAATAAAAAGGAACAATTTGATACTGAGGGAATGCGGCCTAAGTGCTTAGAATATGTTGACCATCATTAAATGTTAAATGGAATTCATTCATTCATTATTTCATTCATTCATTTATTCATTCATTTTAAGAGTGAAGATACCACTGAATGAAGACATAAGGGCATGCCTCCTTACTTCAGCCTCTCTTGACACTGCCATCCCCTCCTAAATATTGGAACATGGGAAGTAAGAATGGAAGGAGGGAGATGTTGCATAGGGGTTAGTAAGCATGACCTTTGATAATATTTTTGTATATATTATTGTAGAAAAATAAAGAATAGAGATGTAGGGGAAGAAAAATAATTTTCTTCTATCCTTCTTAGGTATTGGCTGAGACCACCTATAATAAAAAACAGATTAACAAGAGAAAAACAAACACAGTTATTAACATGCATGCCTCATGTATACATGGAAGACACCCATGAAAAAGGGAATAACTTTCTGAGGCAGCTTTGAACTCAGGCTTAAATACTACCTTCAGCTAAAGATAATAGAAACACAGGTGTATTTGGGGGCCTAGGAGTGTGGTGTGGAGGGAAGGCCAGTTATGGGGAGGTTAACAGGAAAAGCTCAGTGAACAAGGATAAGGTTTGTTATGCAGATTTAAGTTAGTTCCTTCTCTATTGATAAGATTTCCTTGTGATTTAAAGTCATCCTTCTCTTCCTGGCATGGAGATGGAGACATTCTTACAAATAAAGATTACATTTATAAATGTAAATTTCCCTTTCAAAAGAATAACTTCTCCTTGCTTATTACAGAGCTGCTTCTGTGTCTGCTGTTTCTCAAAGCAATCAGCTCAAAATAATGCTTATGTCAAAGAGGCATATTTTGGGGTGGCATATTCTGTTATCATTCAAACAATATAAGCATAACTTGATTACACAACTATATAGGTCAATATAACCTAGAAAAAATTTTAAGTGGTGTGGGCCTCTTTGGGTTCATCTTATTTGGGTCTCTATGTGTTTCCTGGACTTGTGTATTTATTTCCTTCACTAGGTTAGGAAAGTTTTCCATTATTATTTCTTCAAATTGGTTTTCAATCCCTTGCTCTCTCTTTTTTCCTTCTACCCTATGATGATGTAAATGTTGGTAGATTGATGTCCCAAAGGTTCCTTAAACTATTCTCAGTTTTTTAATTGTGTTTCTTTTTATTTTATTTTGCTGTTCTAATTGGGTGTTTTCCCCTGCCTCATTTTCCAAATTGCTGACTCAATCCTCTGCTTTGTCTATTTACTGTTAATTCTCTTTATTATATTATTCATTTTACTTAGTGTATTGTTTTTTTTAAGTTTTCTATCTCAATTTTTATGTTTCCTTTCTCTTCATTAAAGTTCCCACTGAGTTCAGCTACTCTTCCCTTGAGTTGACTGTGCATACTTTAACCAGAGTTTTGAACTCTGCATCTGGTAGATTGCTTGTCTCCCTTTTGTTTAGTTCTTTTTCTGGAGTAATTTCCTGTTCTTTCATTTGGAAAATGTTTCATTGTCTCTACATTTGTGCTGCCTCCCTGTCTTTGTTTCTATTTATTAAGTACATCTGCTATGTCTCTCAGTCTTGGCAAAGTAGCCTTATGTAGTAGGTGTCCTGTGGGGCCCAGTGACACAGTCTCCCTGGTTACCTGAGCTGGGTCCTCCAGGTGTGTCCCTTGTGTGGGGTAAGTGTGCCTTCCAGTTGTAGTTGAACTTTAATTGCTGTTATGATGTCAGTAGTGGTGATTGACCCTCAGGCTGACAGGCTGTGAGGAATGACCAGGATTACCATGCAGGGCTGACTGCCCAGAGTGGGATTTGCTTTAGCAGGGCTCTGGGGCCTGCTGACTCTGCCCTTTGGATGTGTTGTTTGTGGTGGTGGTTGAGTGGTAGTCCATTGTGGTCTGAAGCTGGCCACTGGGTTTGTTGGTTCTGGGGCCTCTTGGGAGGTGCTCTGGTGCATGTTAAGGTCAGCTGTTCCCTGTGCCCAGCTCAGCACCACCGGGTAGAAGTTACAAAGTGATCTGCCAATGATTGCCACCTGTGCTAGACTTGAAGGCACCTGGGAGAGGCTAAGCTGAGAACTGAGTGGTATGGGGCACACTGAGTCCAAACGCTGCTTGTTTGGGGTGTGTGAACCTTTAAGAGATTTTAGAAAAATGTGCAGCTTGAGCCATGACAGGATGTTTGTGTGGAAAAGCCACTGGAAGAGCGTGGGTGGGCCTGTAAGTTAGGTGGAGTAGGGTCTCTGGGAATCACCAGGGCATGAAGAATAGTGTTAGCCAGGTTTATGGAGACTCAGACTGGGTACCTGCCTGTGCCCGTAGGTTGTGTGGGGGAAGGGACCAACAAAAGAACAGTGGTGCCTGCCGGCACTTCTCTCTGGGAGAGAGTTACCCCTCCAGCCCTTGCTCTGAAGCTGGACAATTCAGTTCCTCCTCTTATGTCCTTTGTGCTTTTTAAATATAGTTTTATTGATTTCAGAGAGGAAGGGAGAGGGATAGAGAGATAGAAACATCAAAGATGAGAGAGAATCATTGATTAGTTTGCCTCCTGCACGCCCCCTACTGGGGATGAGCCCACAACCCGGGCATGTGCCCTCGATTGGAATCATACCCTGGACCCTTCAGTCTGCATGCCTATGCTCTATCCACTCAGCCAAACTGGCTAGGGCTGTTCTTGGTGTTTTTTGAGCTACTGCCCCATAGCTGGAGCTCACACTGAGTGAGTTCCTCACAAGTAAATTCATGCATGAGCCTTTTAAGAGGAATGCCTAGGACTCCAACTGACCTCTGTCTCACTCAGCTGCAATTCCTGCTGGTTTTCACAGCCAGAAGTTATGGGGACTTTTCTTCCCTGGGCTGGGGAGCCTGGTGTGGGGCGGGGACTCCTAACTCCTCAGGAGGGAGCTCTGCACCATGGGTGTGAGGCCTGCCATGTCTCCACCCCTCCTACCAGTTTCAGCTTAGCTTCTTCTCTATATCCTTAGTTATAGGAGTTCTGTCCAGCTAGTCTTCAGGTGATTCTCCATGATGATTGTTCAGTAAGGTAGTTGTAATTTTGATGTAGTTGTTTGAGGAGGCAAGCATAGCATTTACCTACTCTGCCATCTTGTCTGGAAAACTATATATTTTTCTGAGTCACTAAGGCCCTAAAATAATCTAGTCTTACTTGTAACATGGTGAAAACTTCAGCCTGAGACCAACTGCCAGAGAACCCGTTCATTTGATGGTTTGATGAACAGACATAGTTTTCAATTCTAGATTTAATATGAGAGAAATACAACTCCCTAAATATTGTCTATGGTTATTTTTAGACTAGTGACCTGTGCACATTGAAAGAAAATTAATTAGAAGGTGGTCTATGGGGTGGGACTGGGCAAGACGGGCCAGACACACACTGGAGCCAACCTCCCGTGGCCCCTCCCCATTGTCTGTGGAGTGAGCTCCGTTTCCCTTGGCCTGACCTGCGGGGATAGGCCGAAACCGGCTCTCCAACATCCCCTGAGGGGTCCCAGAGTGCGAGAGGGCACTCTACAAAGTTGCTGTTGTACAGGGTGTGGAACGCAAAGACAAGTGTGTAGTAAACCAGATTTGGGGTGACAGTGCCCGAGCAACAACATAACCCACGGCCAAAGGTGGAATCGTGCAGCCCTGTGAGGAACTGGGCTTCCTCTTCTCTGGTTTTGAGGTGCATCACCCGAGGACCACTGCTGCCAAGTCACTGCAGCTGGGCAGCTCCTGCATTGAGCGTCTGCCCCCTGGTGGTCAGTGTGTGTCATAGCAACTGGTCAGACAGGCAGAGGGACACTTAGCATATTAGCCTTTTATATATAGAGATATACACAAAATCATTTTTTGTCATGATTAAAATGTGTATGGGACTGAGGAGATTCTATTTTATTTTATTGTTAATCCTCATCCAAGGATGTTTTTTCCATTGACTTTTTTTCCCCATTGACTTTTTAGAGAGGGAGGGAGGAAGGAAGGGAGGGGGAGAGAGAGAAAGAGAGAGAGAGAGAGAGAGAGAGAGAGAAGAAGGAGGCATCAATGTGAGAGAGAAACATTAATTGGTTGCCTCCCACACACCCTGACCAGAGTGGGGATTAAATCTGCAACCTAAGTATGTGCTCTAGATCTGGAATCAACCCCACTACCTTTAGGTCAGTGGTCGGCAAACCGCAGCTCGTGAGCCACTTGCGGCTCTTTGGCCCCTTGAGTGTGGCTCTTCCACAAAATACCACATGCAGGCATGCACATACAGTGTGATTGAAACTTCGTGTCCCATGTGCAGAAGTCGGTTTTCAGCCTGGGCGAGTCTATTTTGAAGACGTGGCGTTAGAACACTCAAGGGGCCAAAGAGCCGCATGTGGCTCGCGAGCCGCGGTTTGCCGACCACTGCTTTAGGTATATGGGCCAGCACTTTAACCACTGAGTAACACCAGCCAGGGCAAGACTAGGGAGATTTTAAAATTTGAACTAATAAATTGAATAAACTCATTGTAAAACAGCAAAGCATTTTCAACATTATAAAGAGAACACATCATTTAATTTTCAAATGTTTTATCTTTCTAATTGAAATTCTAATTAGTGAGCACTTGCTGGAAAAGGTGAAAATATTAATGAGATATTCATGGATGTTTCATAGAATGAGGTCAAATATCATATATATGTGTGTGCATATATTATAGAGAAAATTCTCATTATGTAAGATAATCGTGTCACTTGTCATAAAATTTTCCCAAAGAGATTATAGGTGACATAAAATTGCAGGAAGCCAATTATCTTATCTTTCCCCTTTCAGTTATTTTCTCCTTTTATCTATAAATGAATCTTCCTATTTGCTCATTTATTTAAGTCCCCTTCATTACAACTGAAAAATAAGAGATAAGACTGAAAAAAATAAGACAGCAATTTCTACCAAAAATTTAAACTAACAGCTTTCTTATTCGGCAAATATGTGGTAAATACCTGATACATTCAAGGGATAATATAGATGTTGTGAGGAACAGAGTGTAGGATTACAGGATTTATACCTATCATTTTTCTCCATTATTCTGTAATTATTGAAACAGTTCATTTACATTTTTTTATTTTAAAACTTGACATTTTAAAATTTAATTACATTATTGAGTTGGTTAACATTGTTTTTCAGTTTAGCATTCCTCTGTCTTCTTTCTCCCTATTTTGTATTTTTATATTATTTTTGATTCCTTCATAAAGTTTTATGATGTCTTTGGAAATTGAAATAAAGCCCAGGTTGACACTATGTATGAGCAGTAGTACAATCCAGGAGGAATACCTTCATATTGCTATTCATAAATGTTTCTATTTTGGACTATATTAAAGGGATCCACTAACAAAGGTTGGCTTGGCAGATGATTTAACCACAGTGTTATATAACACAAAAATTGCTCCGCAAGGTAGCAACCTGGCTTGAAGAAGCCTATAACTATTGTGTCCCGCAGGGGTGCTTAACCTAGAGTTCAAGGCTGAAATTGTATGCAATATTTTAAGCATCTGTTTGTGTGTGTATATGTATCTGTGTTTGTGACTTTGAGTGTGTGTGTGTGTGTGTGTGTGTGTGTGTGTGTGTGGCCCATTAGGTATTATCAGATTCTAAAATCTGATGATCTGTGATTCCCCAAACCTTAAGATTTCCTAAAACCTGTTTTCTGCCTCTGTATAATTCTATAGGAGAATACTTAATTTCCCCTCCATTTTAAATGTTTCACTGAATAAATGAATTATCCTGCCCTTTAACTGATAGAGGCAATACATTACTTTGGTTATTAAAAAATGCACTGGCACTATTGGTTTTGACAGGCTCTGCTCAAATAAAGACTAGTTCCACTTCATTTCCAAGCCATTCGACACCATCTGAGTGACATTCCTGACAGTTATACATGTCATTTGTGCATTCTAATGATTTGATTTAGTAAGCTTAATAAGCTTACCTCTAGTCACATTTAGTAAGCTTAATAAGCTTATCTCTAGTCAAAGATAATGTGACGTTTATATACTCCAGGGTATGTGGTAGGACTGCATTCTTCCCACTTCAGTGTCATCCTAGACTCTACTTTGATGATATCAGATATCCAAATGAGTGTGAGACAAATCTACCCATGAAGATTTTAAAAGAAACATTAAGAACCTATTCTTTTATTTCTTGAACACTTTCATACACTTAGAGAATATACAAGGGGATCATAGTCTCATGAGAGGATTTTAGAAAAGAGATTAGTAAAGATATTTCTTTGACCTTAGTGAGGTAGCTCAGTTGGTTAGAGCATTGTCCCAATATGTTAAGGTTGTGGGTTTGATCCTGGTCAGGGCAATCAACTAGTGAATGCATAAATGAGTGTGACACCAGGTCACTATCTCTCTCTCTCTCTGTGTCCCTTCTTTTCTCTCTCTCTCAAAAAAAAAAAAAATCAGTAAATAATTACTTTTTTAAAAAGAGCTAAAACATCCATTACTTATCTAGTTCTATCAGTTAGGGAAATTAATGGAAAGAGAAGTAATGCTCTCCATTTCCCAGATAAAATGTAATGAATATCCACTACATAATTACAAATATATATATATATTCTCCCCCCCTCCTTTGGAGAGAACTGTTACCCTGTTGGCTGGTCCAACCTCTTTTGAAGGAGAGGCATTAGGAGGGAAGTTGCTTTCCAAGCCCAAGCTTGAAAAGGGTGAACTTGTAGGCTCTCATTTGAAGACCTTTGAAATAGTCAGGAAACTTTGAATACTTATACCTGACCACAACAAAGGAAAGTAAAGCAGAATGTGTTCTGAGGAAATCCAGAGAAAGAGAGAAGGCCTGAATGACAGCTTTGGTGACTGCATTGGGATACCCACCCTCTCCAGGCTTGTCAAGGCAAGGGACGTGTCATTGTTTCTGGTAAAGCAGAAGTAGGTCATGCTATCAGGTTGTTTTTTGTTTGTTTTTGTGAGGGACGGGGGGGGGGGGGGGGGGGGCAGAAGGGATGAAGGGATTAGGGGAGGGTCATAAGAGTCCACAAGTAGTAGGGACAGAGCAACCCAGAACAAGGGAATTTCAGACAAGAGGAAGAGCAGGGAATCATCCCAAACACATAAAATAAAGATCATGAGATTCAGCTTTAATGAACGGCTAGGGACACCAAGGGCACCCAGGTTCACTGATCTAACTTTGCCCAGAGAGTAAAAAGCCATCCCGTCAAATAAATCTGCTAAGGAGCCACATAGCCACTTAAAAGAGAAGGAAGAGGAACCAGGAGTAGATTGCAGGAGCACCAGGCACCAACCCTGATCCACCACCTTGAGCTTATATTTGTGGGGAGGAAGACGTTTAAAGCTACATCAAGATTGGAATGTTTTGAGTTTCTTACAGTGGATATTCTAATTACTGAACTGAAATAGTACTTGCAAGGTAAAGTAATATTGTGATTTATACCCTAAAAATGTGCAAAAAAAGCTTCAGGATTTCATTGAACTTCCATCCAGGGCTACAAGAAGATGTTCTATATTGAGAAAACCTTAAAGGGATGGTAGGAGAGAAAAAAAAATTGGTTTATTCCTGTCTCATTTCCTGCTTATTCATTATACTGGATGTGCTGTTTAAATAGAATCTAGGCAGTTAGTACTCATATTGATAACCGATTCATTTTTTATGCAACATACTATTTTTTCTAACTTTGCCATTGATGAAGAGATGATGGAGTCTAGTAGCACTTAGCTTACAATGAAAATATTTTAGCTTCCATCATTTCCATTATTAAAAAGATTACAACCTGAATGCTTAATGCTTCATGTGTGTGCCATACTAGCCATACTATTTCAGGTTATAACATAGTTTATTTTGAAGCTTAGTGATTTTCAGAAGAATTGGGGTCCACTTATACTCCTGAGACTTCGTCATTCAGGGTCAAACCTCATCACTCCATGCTGCCATGTCCCCCACATCTCCTATTGGAGGTGAGAAAACAAACTTTTAGGCAAAGACTGTCTAGAAGTCACACTGTGAAATTACCGTCTGAATGAATTCACCTATCTGGGATTTAATACAGATTTTGGTGGCTTTCTCATGACTGTTAATCAGCTCTTTCAATTCCTAAATGATTCTTTGATTGTTTTTCCTTTAAAGGTTCTTTTTCTTTTTTTTTCTTTTTTTTTGGTCAAGTCCCTTTCCATAGAGCACTGTTTTACTCTGTATGGCAGAAAGGCTGTCTGAAATTCTGCTATTACTAAATTGAGCCTGGTATCATTTAAGTGTGTTACCTTGATGATAGTGACGTCACTCAGGTACTTGGCCTACAAGGAACTGGCACAATTTCACTTATTTCATTTTAATGGTTCCCCTTGGCTTTGAGGCTATCAACTAAAATACCATTGCCGTCTCCTCCAGCAATCTCAAACTTAATTATTCCACTCCAGGAATCTGTCTGATGGCCCTGCAGAGGCCTGTCTTTGCTCTAAAATGCAATCCCTTATTGTTTGGCAAAATTACCTTTGTTTCATGTTCTTTTTTAGCATTTGTGTACAAACAACATGGAAAAGCCCTTCTCAGCACAACCTAATAGGTGATTACCACAGATTTGATTCAAGATCTTTGATTGGATATTTGTTAGGGTTTTCTTTTTATTCTCTCCTGTGTAATCGTGATGACTTCTTAAATACTATTCCAAGTACCAGGCATTGTGGGTAATGTGCTGTAAATTGCCAGGATAGCTGACTCAAATCTTTCCCTCTACTAAGTTTTGATATTATTTATTAAGTTTCATAGCTTAGATGACACATCTTATATGCCCGTCTCTCCCAATATCTTTTTTGCTGCTTTGAGCAAATTCAGTTTTTTAAACAAAAATTTCTAAGTGTTTTTGCAGAAAGCAGAATAAAGAGACAGAGACACATTGCAAGAGAAAGAGCCAAAGAGATCAGAGATACAAATGTTGTCATTTAAAATACAGTTATCAAGTTATTTATTAAAAAATTAAAATGGTCTGCAACATATTTGGTGAGCAATCAAATTTTTCCTTGTTAAATTTCAGAATATTTTCACAATTTGAATAATAAACAAGAAAAATTCAGTCTGTTCATACACAAAGAAAGGTTGAGCTGAGGGCCAGAAACTGTAATATTATACAAGGAAGGTATTTGGACTCCATTCATCACTTTGGTCTATGGGGACTAATAGGAAACTTACTTCTTACTTCTTGCTTCTGTCTCACATTCTTTAAAGACAGAATAACAGCCCACATTTGTGTGTTGTTTCCCAGTAATAACATTTTCTTTCTATTGCTAGTTTCTTAGCCTTTGAAAGAAATAGTAGGGTGAGATAGAAAAAAGTGAGAGACTGGCATTATTATACTTTATGTGTGAAAGTAGTTTTTAATTTCATTCTTTCAGCCTAATGCTCTTATCTGTGCAAGACATTAAATGCATGAGCATTAATATGCTCAAGTCAATAGGTAAAGCAATAAAATACAATGGAATAGAAAGGGCCGCCATCATGCACACGTTTTAGAGACATTTATTTCATTCCCTGTGTGGATGGGATGGTTACTCATCTGGCCCAGAGCTTCACACAAAACAAGAATTAGATTTTCTTCATTTTGCAATTGCAATCCTACTCTATTTAACAAGTGTGGAATTGGGAAAGGAAAACAGATGCGAGGACAGACAATATTTGGAAAAAGTGCCAGAACAAAGCTGAATTCTGCTTGTTTATTTTGGGTTTGGGAGAATGTGGAGAAAAAGAGATTAAATTTATCCACACAAAACCATGAACACATTTTCTAAAACTCATTTTAGTTTATCCTCTGTGAACAAACTGCACGCTGTTCAGTGAAGCTCTGTCTTGGTCTGTGTTACCACTTTTTAAATTACGGGCTGGTCAGGGGAGGATTGGTGAGCACATCAGAGGTTGTCAAGTCACTGCAGACGGAGCAGGAGAATTCAAGTTTCGCATAATACATTGTCTCAGAATGACAGGTTCCCATAAAATGGTTACTGTGCTTTGCAGGCACAATGGCAAATATATAGGCATTCAGAGATGTTATTTGAAAGTCTTAGAGATAAACAGAAACTAATAGCACAATCACATAAAGAAATGCCAGTTTGAAGTCTTCTTAAGAGCTAATAGCAAAGATTTATTATTGAAGGCTAATGCGTCCAACTATAAAACCTATGTACCAGGGGTCCTCAAACTTTTTAAACAGGGGGCCAGTTCACTGTCCCTCAGACCGTTGGAGGGCCGGACTATAGTTTAAAAAAAAACTATGAACAAATTCCTATGCACATTGCACATATCTTATTTTGAAGTAAAAAAAAACACAAAACAAAACAAAACAAAAAAAAAACGGCAAAAATACCCGCATGTGGCCCGTGGGCCGTAGTTTGAGGATGCCTGCTATATACACTGAGTGGCCAGATTATTATGACCACCTGATGTTTGTAGGCAAATTAGCGTACACTGCATCGTATGGGATATAGAAGCCGAAGGCCCGTTCGAACACCTTTGCTGTTTGCAGTTACCAAGATAAAACGTCTCCAATTCGCACAAGAACACAAGGATTGGACAGTCGAGCCCTGGAAAAAAGTCATGTGGTCCAATGAATCACATTTCTATTTGCATCATGCAGATGGCAGAGTGAGAATTTGGCGGAAACAGCATGAAAACATGCACCCCACGTGCATGAGTACAACCCTTCAAGCTGGTGGGGGCAGTGTTATGGTTTGCGGCATGTTTTCCTGGCATGATTTGGGCCCTTCAATTCGTGTGTAACAACGTCTGAATAGCACAACATACCTAAGTATCCTTGCTGATCAACTTCATCTTATCATGTTGATGGTGTGTCCCAATGGAGATGGCTTCTTCCAACAAGACAACGCACCATGCCACGGTGCTCATATTGTGCAGGAGTGGTTTCAAGAACATGAGGGAGACTTTACCTTGCTTAGGTGGCCCCCACAATCACCAGATCTCAATCCAATTGAGCATTTGTGGGACGAAGTTAAAAGAGCCATCAGGCAGCTGGTTCCACAACCATCAAATCTCACAGAACTGGACAGTGCTATTCATCAGGCATGGTGTCAGATTCCTCGCATCACCTTTCAACATCTCGTGGAGTCAATGCCAAGAAGAATCACCGCAGTATTGAAGGCAAAAGGTGGCCCAACAAAGTACTGATGGGGTGGTCATAATAATCTGGCCACTCAGCGTATTGTTACCATATATCTGAAGCATGCTGTTTTCTATTCAAATGGAACTAATCTGTTAAAATGAGGGAAGAGTCCTGAAAGGACTTGAGAATGTTATATACACCTACAGCTTTGTTTCTCATCAATAATAATAAAAGCGTAATATGCTAATTAGACTGGACAGCAGAACCACCTTCTGGACGTCCTTCTGTCCTTTCGGACGACCTTCCGGACGAAGGTGGGGCTGAGAGGGCCGAGCCCCTTGCATGAATTTCATGCATCAGGGCCCCTATTGATTATAATAGGTTTCACTCTTTTACTATCCCTCCAAAGATGTTATCTTCTATATTAAAAAAGTAAAGATTATATATATATTAAAAGTATCTTTATATTATGAGGGCTGATTTAGTCCACAAATACTAATTAATGGTATGTAGGTTTGTTTATATTTGTTTCGCTCCATGTCCATCAGAAGCAGGTGGTAAGTACAAATTTTGTGGCTTGTAAGATTTTGGGAGTCCTTTTTAAGCAGTAAAGTACACAATTATAGACACGTAATCAGTGGGATGTGTTTGGAAGCGATGTGCTCTAGTGAGGGCCCTGATGTTGAAGGTATATTGGCTTCATAGTCAATCTTACCCTGGTCTTTTGTAATCTTATGGAAAGCACAATTATTTTATTCTTTGAATTGGGAACAAGTGGCATTAACCTGAAAAAAAAAAAAAAAAAAAAAAACAAAGAGAAAAGAATGCACTCTCCTTTGCTTTTCTTGTACAATCCTGCACAAGACTTTTCTCAGCTCCCCAGCATCAAATGGTGATAAATCTGCCTTCTCCACCTCATTAGTGGCATTATTGTGAGGACACAGTGTTTGGCCCATTGATCTAAGTGACAGGATCGGGAGAGTGCAGATAGGCGGAAGCAGAGCCTTGTCAATTCGGACGGTCACTGTGTTTCTAGGTACATTTCCTGTTTTAACTTTAACAGGTTTGATTTGAAGGCTGACATATTTCTGTAATGGCCTGGTGTGCTCCTGGGTTTACAAATACCCAGGGATGGCATGTGTAGAAGCTGCCGAGACATTCAGCACCCAAGAGGCTGTTTTTGGTCTGTGTCCCCTGTGCTTCTCAGGTGGGGTTGATGACTGTTCTTTCCAGGACCTGACAGTTGTATTTCCAACCTGTGAGGAGTGTTTCTTATTGTTTTCAGTGATGGGCTTAATCTAGGAGTCGCAAAGCTCTTATTTCTTACCCCTGGGGCCTTCAACACTTCAACATGAGGGACGGGGACTGTCATTTTTAAGAAGTGAGAGAAATTGCAAGTATAGCTAAACAGTTTTGGGGTAATATCATCTGTGAAAACAGTTTTATTATTCAACACTTCTGAAATGTGGAAATGAAATAAACAAAACAAACCCCAAAGCACCATGGGACTGAGTAGTTTGTAAAATAGAAGAATTAACTAAAGCCTGCATATTTTTGGCAGCTTCAGATACTTTACATTGCAGGCATATAAAGAGAGTATAAAGAAAGGCTTAATGCCTTATATCAGGAGAATAACCCTATAAATACTGACTTATCTGTGGCTAACCAATATTAAGTTATTTAAACATATCTGTAAAAAAATCTGGCTTTATTAATTTTTAATTCCTAATTAGATATATTTTTATACATTTTGATGGAGTTGAAAAACAATTCAATTATGTCCTGCAGAATAAAATGTTAAACCCTAAAGTTCAGAACATTATAGAGAGGTAAAAAAATTTGAAAAATCTTTCAAAGGCAGTGAAAATTAAGATCAATTTATTAGTGAAATGATTTAAAATCTAGATCCTAATTTTAGGTAACTCTAAGCCTTTAACATCTTTTTTATAGTTTTATTGAGTACTTATTAATCTTTTAAAATATCTAAAACACCATTTAATAATTCTGGTTTTCTCCACTGTAACTTTGATTAAATATTAGATAAAGGGTAGACACAAGACAATAAGCTCTTTGGGTAAAACATATTTACTTTACATGTTTTTTCCATTTTCTATTATAATCCCAAATTCATATAGATTTTTATTCTAATTTGATAGTATTGGCATATAATAGTTACATCAGTTTGGATTCTGGTTTGTAAGCTGCAAAAACAAGATCTGGCTAACTTATCAGGAAATAAATTTATTGGAAACAAGGAAGCATCAGGATTCTCAGTTCTGGTCACATTGCAAAGTTGTCTAGTCTGGTCTCCATGACCAAACACTGGGGCTGCTGAAAGTTGCCCCTTGAGATCATATTAAAAACCATGTTTTTGTCCTCACATCCAAAGCTGAATGAAATATTCAGGTGCCTGTACCCTTGCTGCCAAGGCCATGGAGAGCCAGGATCTGATTCCCTTCAGCTTGCCAATTTACACTCCAACCGAGCTTAAACAGTGGGGCACACCCTCCACCAAGCAAGAAGAAACTTTGGATAATGGGAAACTAAATAAAAACAGATGTCCTCTAAACCTGGCATTCCATAATATACAGACAGTTGATTCTTGTTATGCTTGTAGTTATGTTCTAAAAAGTCTCCCTAAACACCGAATTAGTAACTACTAAGGTTTGCACCTAGGGAAAAACACAAGGTTAAATTCCTGAGAGCCTCTGGTCACATTTTCATCAGCTGATCAATATATAACCTGGTTTTACTTGTATTTCTGTTTAAAGACATCCTATTTAATGTAGATTGTTATTCATTAATACTGAACTCACAGCCAACAGCATGGTAACTCATGCCTGAAGGAAGGTTGTCTGACACAGGTATTTTCTCAGTAAGGCACATCACAACCTTCTCACCCTTAGGAACATTTTGGCACTCTGGGTGGGGGATTTTTTTAAATAGCAAAACCACCAACGAAAAGTACAAAAATGCAGAAAATGTGGTGTGAAATAAACTGTGAAAAAGACACTCACTTACAGCCTGAGAGCTGAAACAAGAAGGCAGTGTCGCCTCGTTCAGTCTCTGCTGGCAATATGAACATCCAGCAGCTGGAAATTGTCACTGTCCTGGGCACGGGTATGTATGCAAATGACAGCCAAAGTGCTGTGAGTATTGATTGGGGGGGAGGGGTAACAAATAAATTTTAGCAAGTAGATGAATGCAAATATAAAATCTGAGGATAACGAGCATAGGCTTTATACACATACATGTGTGTACACAGGGTTTGGCAAAAGGAGGTTTACAGTTGTTTGTATGGAAAATAATACAATAATTAATAAATAATAATACAAGAAAAAACTTTTACATACTCACAACTATTAACCTACTTTTGCACCACACTGTATTTTTAGAATTAAAAAGTACTATTGTGATTTTGAAAATTGTAAAGCACGTGCATGCATATAAAAGCTGAAGTCATAGTAATGTAAGTCAGTGATCTAACATATAAAAATTTTGTGTTGGTGTGTTTCAACTTTTAAGATACTTAATATATTTCCATCCTATCTAATAAAAGAGTAATATGCAAATTGACCATACCCACTACACCCACAAGCCACTCCCACCAGCCAATCAGGAGTGAGTATGTAAATTAACCCAACCAAGATGGCTACAGCCATGGAGCAAGCAGGAGGCTTGGGTTTCCCTGGTAATGGAGGAAACCAAGCTTTCCGCACATCCTGGATGGCCTAGGCCTCCACTCAAGGCTGCAAAGTTTCAATTATAGAAGATAAATAAATCCCAACAAAAAAGGCTGTGGCCACAGAGCAAGCAGGAGGCTTGGCTCCACTCAAGACTACAAAGTTTCAATTGTAGAAGATAAATAAATCCCAGATACCAGGGCCTCCACTTGGGTCACTGGGGGGCGTGGCCAGCCTGCAAACCACCACAGGCCCCTCGCCCAGGCCTCCCCACGCCCCAAGGGAACCTCCACCCTTATCCGGGACACCCTTCAGGGCAAACAAGCTAGCCCCCACTCATGCACCAGGCCTCTATCCTATCTAATAAAAGAGCAATATGCAAATTGACCATCACTCCAACACACAAGATGGCTGCTCCCATGTGGTCAAAGATGGCTGCCCCCATGTGGACACAAGATGGCCACCACAAGATGCCCAGCAGAGGAGGGCAGTTGGGAGGGAAGAGGCCTGCAAGGGAGGGCAGTTGTGGGCTATCAGGCCATCAGGGGAGGGCATTTGGGAGGGACCAGGCCTGCAAGGGAGGGCAGTTGGGGGCAATCAAGCCTGCAGGGGAGGGAAGTTAGGGGTGACCAGGCCTGTAGGGGAGGGCAGTTAGCGGCAAACAGACTGGCAGGGGAGCAGTTAGGCATCAATCAGTCTTACAGGGGAGTGGTTAGGGGGTGATTAGGCTGGCAAGCAGAAGCAGTTAGGAACAATCAGGAAGGCAGGCAGGCGAGCAGTTGGGAGCCAGCAGTCCTGGATTGTGAGAGGGATGTCTGACTGCCCGTTTAGGCCCGATCCTACCAGTCGGACATTCCTCGAGGAGTGCCAGATTGGAGAGGGTGCAGGCTGGGCTGAGGGAACACACCCCTGAGCATGAATTTCATGCACCGGGCCTCTAGATATTAGATAAATGTGATACTGTGGGAAATTATAATTGCTCAGACTTTGAAAAGCTTTTTATGTCTATGAATTTGCTTATCACTTGTGGGATTTAGTTTTGCTTGGATATGTCACAATCTCTTATCCATTATTGAAGTATTCATTCCAAAAACTAGTGCCCAAGTCATGTATAATATTTAAGTTTTTAACCACATTGAAAGGTAATTATCTAATTAATTGCTCTCCTTTGTTCAAGGATACACTTCAGATTGAAATAATTTTTTTTCTTTTATTTACACATCTGATGAGTTGAACAGATGTCATCAGTCAAATGACTTTCCTAAGCATTTGTCAAAGCAAAGATATTAATAAACAAATAACTCCTAATTCCTGACATTCCCACATGTGGTTTCTTTCTGGATACTAGCAAAATGTTGGTATGGCTTTGTGCTCTGAGTACTTTAACATCTTCAGTCTCCTTCAGGTTTCTCTTGGCACATTGACTTCTTTTTTATTTTATTTTTTGAATTGATCTTAGAGAGAGAGGAAGAGAGAGAGAGAGATCAGTAGGTTGCTTCCTATGCACTATCCTAAAGGGGATCAAATGTATAACCTGGGTGTGTGCCCTGACCTGGAATCAAACCTGAAACCCTTTGGTGCAGAATGACGTTCCAACCAACTGAGCCACCCAGTCAGGGCAGCACATAGACTTTTGACCTTTGATTTATTTCAATGGAGATAATAATATGAAATATATATTATGAGGAAATGAGTAGGACACTCTATCATATCCAAAACCTTGTTTCAAATGGAAAATCTTGCCAGCCCTACAGTTAATGTTGGCATTGTTGATACCTCTGGCAAAGATGAATCAGAAGCATAGTGATAGCACTGGATTGGAGCAAAAGCTTTGATCAAGGATAGAGTAGGCTTTTTACATTAACATAAGGTTGGGGAAGGGAGACAGAATCAAAAACTCACATTAGGTAGAAGTGGTCTGACATATACCTCAGTTCTAGACTTCAAAGAGACCAAGTGCAAATACACCAGAAGGTAGGATTCCACACCTAAGAAATCAGAGAATAAATATGATTGATTTTGCACATTGCAGGCTGCTTGGCCTCTGCTCCATTTTTTTACTACCTCATAGAGTGGGTAGGCTCAGGTCCTGAGATATCATTTTAAGCAAGAAGAAGGTTGGAAGCTTGCAGGATAAGGTCAGACATGTTAAAATAATCTTTTGGAAGTAATAGGTCTGTAATAAATTTTGGTACAAGTGTATGAATTTCTGAAGGAAAGTGAACTCAGTTCTTGGAAAATAACAGAGAAAAATGGCAAAGACTCCAAGACCTAATATTTCATGTATTCATTTATCTGAAGTAAAAGCAATTTCTCATGTCTAATATAAAAAGAAATACCATAATTCATTGATTCTAAGATGAACTTTTTCACATTTTTAACATCTCTGAAACCTGAAGGCATCTTACAATCAATGGCATTCATTAATTAAAATTGGTTACATTTTTTCTGCATGAAACATAAAATAGAATTAGAGGTAACTTATATTTTATTAAATATGGTATTATGTCTTAAACTTATAAAAATATGTTCTTTAGTAAAATAAGATTAATGTACAAAATATACATTTTAAATCATTTTAATATAACCCTGTATAATTTTAACCTAAAGAGCAGTGGAGCCCTTGTGAATGGGATTAGTGCCCATAAAGAAGCGACATGAGATGCTCTAGCCAGTTTTGCTCAGTGGTTGGAGAGTCAGCCTGCAGACTGAAGGGTACCAGGTTCGATTCCAGTCAAGGGACTTAGGTTGCAGGATCGATTCCTGCACCCCTGGGGCACGTGGAGGAGGCAAACAATCAATGTGTCTCTCTCACATCAACGTTTCTCTCTTTCTCTGTCTCTCCCCCTCCCTTCCTATGCACGGTCCTAAAAATCAATGGATTTGTTTTTGTTCATCAATTTATGTTGTTCATTATATTTCATAAATGAGTGAGATCATGTGATATTTATCTTTCTCTGACTGGCTTATTTCACTTAGTGTAATGCTCTCCAGGTCCATCCAAAACAGATCCAGAGACAGAGAAGCATTGATCAGACCGTCAAACCTCAGAGGGAAGGTAGGGGAGGGTGGGGGTAAAGGGGAGAGATCAACCAAAGGACTTGTATGCATGCATATAAGCCTAACCAATGGACAGACACTAGGGGGGTGAGGGCATGAGTGGGGGCGGGGGCAATGGGGCAATAAGGACACATATGTAATACCTTAATCAATAAAGGAAAAAAATCAATGGAAAAAATATCCTCGGTGAGAATTAACCAATATATATATATACAAACAAACAAACAAAACCCACTTCCAAATTAGTGTTTGGATATATTTCCAGAAGTGAGATCACTGGGTGAAAAGACAGTTCCATTTTCAATTTTTTGAGAAAACTCCATACTGTTTTCCACAGTGGCTGCACCAGTCTGCATTCCCACCAGCAGTGTACTAGGGTTCCTTTTTCTCCACATCCTCACCAGCACTTGTCCTTTGTTGATTTGTTTACGTAGTCATTCTGACAGGTGTGAGGTGTTAGCTCATTGTTGTTTTAATTTGCATCTCTCTGATGATTAGTGACATTGAGCATTTTTTGTTTCCATTGGCCATTTGGAAAGTGTTCATTCAGGTCATTTGCCCATTAACAAAAATTATTGATTTCAGAGAGGAAGAGTGAGAGAGAGATAGAAACATCAATGATGAGAGAGAATCATTAATCGGCTGCCTCATGCACGTCCCCTACCGGGGATTGAGCCCGCAACCTGGACATGTACCCTGACCGGGAATCGAACCGTGACCTGCTGGTTCATAGGTTGATGACTGGGCTGCCTATTTTAACTGGGCTATTCATCTTCTTGGTGTTGAGTTGTGTAAGTTCTTTATATAGTTTAGAAATTACTCCCTTGTCAGATGTATCATTCACAAATATGTTCTATTATTCAGTGGGTTCCCTTTTCATTTTGTTGATGGTTTCTTTTGCTATGCAAAAGCCTTTTAGTTTGATGTAGTCACATTTGTTTATTTTTTTCCCCTTTGTTTCACTTGCCCAAGGATATATATAGGCAAAAATATTGCTATAAGAAATGTCTGAAATTCTACTGCCTATCTTTTCTTCTAGGATTGGTTTAGTGACTTACATTTAAGTCTTTAATCTACTTTGAGTTTATTCTTGTGTTTTTTGTAATAAAGTAGTCCAATTTCATTCTTTTGCATGCATGTGTTTAATTTTCCTAGCATGATTTATTGAAGAGACTGTCTATACCTATGTTCTTGCCTCATTTGTCAAATATTGGTTGACCATAAAGGCATGACTTTATTTTTGTGCTCTCTATTCTGTTCCATTGATCTACAAATCTGTTCTTTGCCAATACATAGTGTTTTGAAAACTATGGCCATGTAGTATAATTGTATATTAGGTAGTGTGACCCCTCCAACTTTGTTTTTCTTTCTCAAGGTTGCTGAGGCTATTCAGGGTCTTTTCTGCTTCCATATAAATTTTTGAAATATTTGTTGTATATCTGTGAAATATGCCATTGGTATTTTAATAGTAATTGTGTTGAATATGTAGATTGCTTTGGGTAGTATGGACATTTTAATGATGTTCATTTTTCCTAACCATGAACACAGTATATTCTTCAACTTGTTTCTATTTTCCTCAACTTCTTTCTTCAGTATCTTATAATTTTTTGAGTACAGGTCTTTTACCTCCTTGTTAAATGTATTCCTAGGTATCTTACTTTTTGTGTGTTGTAGTAGTAAATGAGATTATTTTCTTAATTTCTCTTTCTGATAGTTCATTATTGGTGTAGGAAAATGCCACCAATTTCTGACTATTAATTTTGTATCCTGCTACTTTGCCAAATTAATGAGTTTGATCTGGTAGTTTTTTGATGGAGTCTTTAGGGTTTTCTATGTATAACATCATGTCATCTGCAAATAATGACAGTTTTACTTCCTCCTTTCCAATTTGGATGCCATTACTTCTTCTTGTCTGATTGCTGTGGCTAGTAATTTCAGTGCTATGTTGAACAAGAGTAAAACCTTTCATTTTAATTGCTGTCAAGTAAAGATGCTGTTTTGAAAACTGGGAGACATAGTCTTCTGCCTTTGACTTGTTCTGTTACCCTATGCAAATTGCATCATATCTCAAGGACTCAAGTTCATATTTTAAATGAAAGCATTTGGTTAAATCATCCCCAAAATGCCTTCTAAATCTAAAATTATATAATTTTAAGTGTTCAGTAGTAGCTTGGTTTATTGAATTATAACAAAAGTGAAAGTGCTTTCATTTTCTAAAGCAAGTATTTTTCTTTTTTTGTCAATGGTTATTCAACTAGTTCATAATCAACTACCTCTAGGTTTAACCAAATAATCACACATCTAAACACTTCAGAGTAGCTGAGATGATTCTTAATGATTTTACTTTATGTTGAATAGTATTACATCTCAACTCTATTTATTTGCAAACCTCTTGATACTTTTAATTATGCAAGATTTTGTGAAAAACTAAATGAGCATTTAATCTAATAGCTGTAGGTACTCATGACCTACAGTAGATGTTAGGCCATTTGATGGTGATGGACTGACTTATTCTATCTATTTTTAAAGAGTCTTGAGTCAGAATTCCCAATCCACAGCAGTTGGTATTAGAACAGGCAGAGGAAAGGGAAGCACATAAAGCTATAACATAATCTGGCGGAAGAAAAAAAAATAAGTTATGCAAGAAGGCATTGATTTCTAGATTTTTTCTTAGACTTTGCCTTAGTCATCCTTTACTATGCAATCTGTAGTTCTAATATCACTTTCTGTAAGTAGATGTTCTTTAGAACAGGTAGCACATAAAGACTATTTATTTAACTTTTGGAATTTAAGTTTTCAGATTTGTTTCTGGCATTAAGACTAGTAAAATGGAGCCAATATGGGGACTGTTGTGGGGATCTAGAGTTGAGAGAGCTCATAATAAGTAGATAACTGAATGTGAGTTTAGATGTGTTGGCTGGTGGAAGGGTTGATATGAGGAGGACAGTGCATGAAGGGAAAGGGGAGCTAATAGAAACATTCTCTGGAAACTTCCTTTGAGGTTATATTTTTCCTGAAAGCTGGTCTCAATCAAAGTTTCTAGGGAAACTGGGTTACTTCAAAATGTAGATGCTCTAGCTTCAGATGCCTTGAATTCATATATTCATCTCAAGGCGTTTGCTCTCTCTCTATGTTATTTTAGGATTATGATGCCAGATGTTTCTTGTGCAGGATGCTGGCAATGAAATTCTTCACATATTTACCTTTTGATTCCTATCTGGGAGGCTTTGACTGAATGCCACATGACTGGAATTAAAACAAATACACAATCTAACTTTTTAACAAAATTTAATAACTCTTCTTCATATAGACACTCTTATCAAACTTAATATCATTGATAGTAGGCAGTTTTCTCAATTTTTGTTGACTATCTCGCCTGCAATCATAGCGTATGAAATAAATTTAAAAATACATAATTACAGTCCTCTTGGTAGGCTGCTAACTATTTTGAGTTAAAATGCATTCTGTGCTGGCAGCAGAACACAGCAGCAGCGGTCTCATTTCCTCTAGACCACTAGGTGCATGCTTAATTACAACCTTCCATTTACCAGATCTTTGGCTGTATTCCATATTTGCTTGTATACTTTTTTCATTCACTTTATTATCCGTTTCTATTTCATTGAGTAACACGTAATACAGACTGTGCCTCTTTTGCTCCCTGGCTTACACACATTCATTTGAGCCATGTCTATATTTTGTTGTAGAATTGATTTTACCTTTTTTTTTTTCTCAGAGAAAAAAGATATTTATTAAAAAGTTTAGTCTTTAAAAGTCTTTTTAAAATGTCAGAACATTATGAGAAATAACAGAAGAGCTTGGGAATCATTGGCAGATACTAAGAAGTACATAAAGGGATGTTGGTGGAAGCATTTTGCTGTCATATACTGAATTTTATTAATTATTTTCCATGAAAAAAAAATTCTATGGTTAGTTTTCAAAATTGTTACCTTATATATGTATACAAATCATATAATTCTTCAAATCATTCAAATATTTAATGAAATCAATAAAATATGAAAAATGTATTTATTGATATACAATTATGATTTGTATAAGTATTTACTGATCATATATGTTTAATTGTACAAATGTAAAATACTTGGAGTTTCTGTACAGCTAAAACAGACTTGTCATTTTGAAGTGTTAAAATTGTACATGATGTATTAGATTCAGTACATTTAATGAGATTGAGTCTGGTTCAGAGTAAATTTATGCAACTTTGTTTATAATCTACCTCAAGACAAAGAATGTGTCTAATTTTTTTAGCACCATATTCTGAGACTGGGGCTAAGTATAAGCCTGACACAAAGTAAATTCTCAGTAATACTTGATGTATATGAATATAAGAATCTATACTAATAAAAGAGAAATATGCAAATTGACTGTACCTTTGTGATGCCCATCAGCCAATCAGAAGTGAGTATGCAAATTAACCCAACAAAGATGGAAGGTTAATTTGCATATGCAGGCGTGGAGCTGCCAGGCGGGGCGGCCACCTGCTATGAGGGGAAGGGCGGGGGGTGGAGGGAACTACAGGAGTGGTGCTCTGGCCAGGAGCGAAGACTTGCAGGCTCCCAGGTGACCGGGAGCAAAGCCAGGGGAAGGAAGGCCTATTCTTGCACAAATCTTCATGCAACGGGCCCCTAGTTTATACATAATGAACTTTGGTCAAATTCAGAATGAGTTTAACCTTGTGAAAGCTGTTGTAAGGTTTTATGAGAAGGTTAGAGAGAAGGAGAGACAAAGAAAATTCCATTTAGAAGCTTAAAATACAAATGTTAGCTTTTTTATGTAAAAAACAAAACAAAACAAAGATGACTAGGAGTTCAGGGTGATATTGAGGAAGAAAGGATTACTTTAAGGTGATGAACACACTCTATATCTTGATTGTGATGGTTCTTCCATATGTGTGCACATTTACAAGAACTCATAGAACTGTACACCTAAAATGGGTGATTTCTTACTGTTTGTAAATTACATCCTCAATACCTCAATATGGTTGATTAAAAAAGTGTTCACAAGCAAATACATACATACATACAGACATGCATACATACATAAAACAGTGATGCCTGATAATGTGCTTTTAAAAATACCTTCAGCCAGAAAAAAAATTTTACAACATGACTGGAAGCCTGGCCTGGAAATAATTTGTCAACTTGGAATTTGTTGACTAAAAATCAATGACTGTCATTTTCACTTTATTTTTCACCTTTTCTGACTGTTAACCACTGCAAAAGCAAAGCATACAGAATATTAGAGGACAGAAAGGACCAAGAAATCTCCTTAAGCTCTTAAATTATTATTAGCAAATGGATTAAAAAGTAGGGTCACTTTTCTGAACAAATGTATTTTAATAATGACATAAAATTATATTATTTTAAATGATATTCTATGTTTCATTATTTTTATCTCTAATTTTGCTGTCATTGCTCACTTTTATTCAGTCAGCAAAGATCTGCCTCATTTCTGGGACTAGCTTATGTTTGGCTATGTGTTGAAGGTCTATATCATAAAGCCCTGTCTGACTTAAAATTATGTGATTCTTTAAGCTTTCCTATTGAAATGCAAGCTCACTGTTCTACCTTTAGTACTTAGCAGTGAAGTCATCATGACATATGCTGTCAATAAATAAATAACAGGGATAAAGGCATTACTCCCTCTGGTGGATTTTTCAGAACTTCCTTTGAGACAATAGTCCAGATCAGAAAATTTGAGGTTTTGTCTTGTTTACCACTATCTTCTACAAAAAGTATAAGTTCTTATTTGATTTTTTGCTTCCAATATCTTCAATTAGATGTCATTTCCATTTGCATCCAGGATCTATGGTTATGTCACAATGACCATTTTTCGTACTGATTAGCTGCCCACCACATTTTGAGCACTCCTCGTGTTTAGGGAAATTTTCTTCCTTTTCAGTCCTGTCTTCTTAAAGAAGATGCCAGCACTTTATTTTCCCAGGCTCCTTTGAAACTAGATCATGGAATTAGAAGGTTCTGCCAATAGAAGCATCCATTTAAGAGTTTGATTTGGAAGAGGAGCTGCCATCATGTACTGGATGGCACCTGATAAACTAAGCGGTAAATTTAGGGATGTCTACTAACCCTCCACCTTCAAGTGAGTTCATCTATCTGTTAATTCATACTTGTGATCTCATAAGAAGTTTTCAATGACTAATTAACAGAGGAGGGGAAAAATTGAGCGTGGTTTGGTTCAGAGATCATTCCCCATGGTATATAAGAAACATGAACCTCTTCAGTGTTACAGTAGCCCTCAGGGATGTTCCTGAAAGACAGTGGGGAAGAATAAATATCCTAACGGGAAGAATTTTGAGCAATACCTCTCATTGTCCATGCAAAGTGATCTGTAAACCAAATGCTTGCTAATCACTTATTAACATATAGCATGTGTTTGTTGTGCACATATGTGTGTGTGTGCATGTGTACTTGTACTTCTGGACACATAGATAATACAATTTTTTCCATATGTGTCTATTTATTTACAATATGCTTTTGGACCATAATGGAACTCAAAGGATAAACAATCTAGAAAAACAATGATATACATATGTACACTTGTATATATATGACATTGAATTAATTCAATCTGAATATTTATTTTTAGAATATCTAGTATGTAAGTTTTCATACTATTTTTAATTTTTATAATTTGATAAAATACTTTATTTTTTTCCAATTATCTTTATGAAGGAAAAAATAGATTAGAACAGTCTCAATATCACCCACTTGAACTTTTTGAAATAGTGTTAACAAAATTTTTTTAAATTTCAAAGTATTTCTGCTCAATAATACAACAATAACAAGAGAAAATTCTTAATTTCACCAATAATGTTAAAGAGTGTATATCACATTATGACTTTTAGAACATTATTTTTTATTTAAAATAATTTTAATAGTTTGAGACTACTGTTTTTATTCTTTGTTCAGTGATTGGTAAGTCCCAGTTTTTATTATTGCTTTTTTGTATGTTAGTGATGCATATTATTTTATAAAAATAAGTTTATATTTTTAAAACATATACTTGTAAATGTTTGCTATGATTTCTTCTCATTGCTAATCAGGCCAAAGATACTCAGTAACTGAATTAAACACATTTTGAGTGAATTGGGGAGCACCTGAAACAATTAGTTTTTAACTATTAAGCAACTAGATCACATCAAAGGCAATCTTTTCATTTGTTCAGATGGTCCAAACTAATAAACCTTTACAGTCTGGTGCTTGTCCCTGAATGGCCAGGTTCCCATGTAGAATGGTATTTTTCTTTTGCCTTTATTAGGCTCACACCTGAGTGAGGAATCCGAAAGGCATAACGTTTGTGCAGGTTTGTAATCTTAAATTACGATTGTATTTCTCTTGCAGTTTAAGGTGGAATCTAGTCACAATTAAAGAGAAAAGAAACAAACAATAGAAAGGACTTCCACAATATCTAGTCTTCAGGCATCTTGACATTCAAATATTTATTCTGGGATTTCTGCCTTTGTTTCTCTGCTTTCTAGTGCTTTCTTTCATTCAGGTATTTGAAGAGGGAATACTTAAAATAAATAGACTAAAGGAATTGTGTCCTAGTTGTATAGAGGCAAGAGCTCAGTTCTGATGTCTTCAGAGCACACAGAGCCAAACAGCATCTGGGCCTCCAAGGATTCCAGGCAGGTGTGAGCCTAGAAACGATACGGCTATTCTCACCAGAGTGAGTGTGCACTCATGTCACCAGCAGGGATTATCTATGAAAGAAAAGAAATTCTCTACTCTGCTCACTGGCTTCTCAACGGGCAAGGACTAAATCTCCTGCTCCCTTCTATTGTGGATATTAATCGATGGGGCTGGTACACAGTATAAAGCCATTTTGGCACAAATGACATGTGTTGGCATTTAATCAAGAATGGCAATTTTAATTTTATATTCACTCCAAAATAGCAACCCCCCAAAAAAAATATAAAAGAAAAGAAGGAAGGAAGGAAGGAAGGAAGGAAGGAAGGAAGGAAGGAAGGAAGGAAGGAAGGAAGGAAGGAAGGAAGGAAGAAGGAAGAAAGGAAGGAAGGAAGGAAGGAAGGAAGGAAGGAAGGAAGGAAGGAAGGAAGGAAGGAAGGAAGGAAAGAAGGAAGAAAACTGTTGTTTTTTCAAACAAAAAGTTGTATTTTAAATTTTTGTTGCCAGGAATAAAGAAAAATAATAATTAAAACTCGCCTTTGTCCTTTTAAATAGGTTGGTTAATAAGCTTTGGCTTACAGTTTCAATCTGGAATTTCCCTAGACTGCCCTATTTATGATAGAGGCTAGATTTTACAGTGGCGTTTTATGTGCCTGGTTTACATTTTAAAGCCCAGCCCTGTTGTTTAGGACCAAAAAAGGACACAATTTAATTCTGTTTATTACAGAAATCAAGTGCTTTTGGAGAGAGACTTGTGAGCAGCTGTTTAATATTGTCTTTCAGCTAATATAGAGGTTCATTTCTCTTGCCCTCTGAGGAGAAAGCAATTCATGAGATTTCTGGAGGCTCTTTTCTACAGAAACATAGGTCGGCGGCCAGGATTTAGCAGCAATAAGATTTGCTGTTAATTGGTGGGGCTGGCTGTCTCTAACAGGTGTCAGTTTAAGACCTGTACCGCAGTAGGATTTCTAGGGAGTCTGCAAAGAAGGCATCAGTTATCATGAAAGAAAAACAGAGCATCACTTTTATTATATAATTTCCCAGGTATTGTTTTCATCTTTTGTAGCTAAATTCAATATAAAGGAAGTTTTTGAAATGCGGATGGGTAAGAATTATCTCCCTTCCTCAGAGACTGTGTTCAATAGTTAAGGAAATTTAAATTTTTATTTTGAAAACAATATAATTAAAATAATTGAGGGAGATTTAAGATGAGGTGATGATTTTAATGGTTGAACTGACAATGGTAAATAGTTGAAACTCACAGTCTCTTGAAGCAAAGCCTTGAATATAGCATTTGTGTGTCCTACAAGTGATATAAAGGAGAATATTAGACTTGCTAGAAAATCAAAATGATAATTAAGCCATTTCTTTATTTTTGGTATTGATATGAGTAGGTATGTATCTCCAACATGAAACATTCTCATAGTCTCCTAAGTGTGCCGTGCCAGCATGGCCAAGGGTGAACCTGAGGAGGGGCGGTGAAGGATTAAAGAAGACAGACAAAGAGAATACAGCTGGGGCTCAGCGGATCTCCCATGCCTGGATGAGGACACAGAAAGATCCAGCCTGCAAGCCGAAGCTTTATTTTATAGTCAGAGCAAAACAAGGGAGTGGTCAACATGGTTAAAATGTTCTTGTGAGTTACACCTTATTTTGGCAGCACTTGCTGCACCTCCCACAGCCCATTAGCTACCTAGGGAGGAACTGGGGAGGGCTCTAAGGTTAAACTTAATTATGCTAAGAGGGCTCTGCCCTCCAAACTGGGACTTGTTTGTGGCCCTGCCACAGGTCAATCCGAGACTTGACCCTATAGTCGCTCTCTACACTTAAGAGCCAGTTCTGGCTCTGTATCCACTATTTCTCTCTCTCTCTCTCTCTCTCTCTCTCTCTCTCTCTCTCTCTCTCTCTCTTATTAATTTAAATTCTTTATTGTTTAAAGTATTACATAAGTCTCCTTTTCCTCCCATTGACCTCTCCCTGGCTGCCCCCATCCCCCAGCACATGCCCTCACCCCCCCCCCCCATCTGTGCCCATTGGTTATGCTCATATGCATGCATACAAGTCCTTTGGTTGACTATTTCTAATCTTAGGGTCCTTTTTGCTAGTGCTTAGAGATTGACAGCCAACTGCCTCTAAAACTTGCAATGATGTTATGAATCAAAGAAGAACAATATCCAGATAATTTCCTTATTCTTAAAATACATTTATAAAAATAAAGTATATATGAATGACTTTGACAGTTGAAATAACATCGAGGAATTATTAAATGGAGTAGAATCTGTACTACACATAAATTTCAGGCCAAATGCCCATTTAAAATATGCCTTGAGGAACATTATACAATGGTATATTTCTTTCCTTCCTTTCTTTCTTTCCTTCTTTTCTTTCTTTCTTTCTTTCTTTCTTTCTTTCTTTCTTTCTTTCTTTCTTTCTTTCTTTCTTTCTTTCTTCCTTTTTTTATTAAATTTATTGGGTTAACATTGGTCAACATGAACATATAGGTTCAGGAGTGGGTTTCTATGTTACAAGATCTGTATATTGCACCATGTGCCCATCGCCCAAAGTCAAATCTTCTCCTGTCACCATATATTAGGGTCCCTTCTCCCCCCATCCACTTCCTTCTGGCAACCACCACACTGCTGTCTGTGTTCATGAGTTTCAGTTTTTATATCCCACATATGAGTGAAATCATACGGTTCTTAGCTTTTTCTGACTGATTTATTTCACTTAGCACAATATTCTCAAAGTTTCCATCCATGCTGTTGCAGATGGCAGTATTTCATCCTTTCTTAAGGCTGAGTAGTATTCCATTGTATATATGTGCCACATATTCTTTATCCAATCCTCTATCACAAGACACTTTGGTTGTTTTCATGTCTTGGCCACCATGACTAATGCTACAATAAACATAGGGATACATATATCTTTGGGAATATATGATTTCAAGGATATATACACAGGAGAGGAATTGCTGAGTTGCATGGTAGTTCTATTCTTAAATTTTTGAGGAATCACCATACTGCTTTCCATAGTGATTGTATCCGGTAGATTTCTAAAAGACTACAGGTTGTCTTATACATAGAGTGTGCTTTCTGTATTAAGACTACATAGGTGAGGTTATTTCTCTCTGTTCCATCATTATTTTGTTTCTTATTTTAAATGATTTTGGAAAAACTTGTCTGGGTTTTTTTATTCATTGATTTTTTTATTCTATAGAAAGTTGTATTAATTTTTAATTTGTTGCAGAAATACCACATTTTGACTGAGTTATTTTAAATGATCAAAAAAAATTGTTTGAGTCAGATAGTTTTTGCTCCCTGCCTGCCTAAAGAGCTGAAGTTTAGAGTGCAGATTTTCTTCCTTCCCCTTGGTAGCACCTTATGTGTCAGATTACTTGATTTTAGTTTCTGACTTAAAGAGTATTATTGAATTAGGTGGTAATCAAAATATACAGGATGACATCTTGAAAATGGCTTGTGAAAAAAGCTCTTTAAAATACAAGATAAGGGTTAGATATGCACTTATATTTTTATGGAAAAGAACATTTTTAACAAGAAAATTTAATCCCTGAGACTTTTTGACCCCGAGGAATAATATGACTACCTCAAGATCAGAAGCAAGGATTTTGAAGCAAAAGGGAAAAGAAACTTGGAGACTTGATGACTATGGTGCTACTAACTCTACCTTGGAATATCTAATAGGAAGAATTGCAGTTTTTATTTAACTTTATAAGATCTATTTGTTTATACTAATATTTTATTCGAGTAAGTTGGAGTGGACAAATAACAAGAATCTCTCTCTCTCTGCCTCTGCCTGTCTCTGTCTTTGCTTGTCTCTCTCTGTCTCTGCCTGTCTCTCTCTGTCTCTGTCTCTTTCTACCCCCACCCCTCTTTTTTTGGGTGGGGAGATATATATGAATGTATCTATATAACATAGATATATGTATACCAAAATATATTTTGAATAAAAGGAAATAAAGCTTGACTTCAAGTTATAGGTTTTGTACTTAGTTATTTTCTCTGCAGCACATTTTAACAGTATTTATCACTTACTAGAGACCCAGTGCACAAAATTTGTGCATGAGTAGGATCCCTAGGCCTGGCTGGTGATCAGGGTCGATCTGTGGGGTGACCGGCGGGGTGATCAGGGGCCCCCGCTGGCACCCACCTTGGCCAGCCTGGTGCCACCCTCTCACTGGTCCTGCCCCCTGCCACCACCACTGGTCCCCTCCCTCTGCAGGAGGTAGGGGACCAGTGGAGCGATTGGGGGTGGGGGGAACTGGTGGCTGGCAGCTGCCTTGATTGGCCTGAGGCCTGCAGGCTGGGGCAGCTCCTGCGTTGAGTGTCTGCCTCCTGGTGGTCAGTGCACATCATAGCAACCAGTTGTTCCACCTGTCGTTCCACCATTCAGTTGATTTTCATATTAGGTTTTGATTACATAGGATGTGCATGACCTACAGCCCTTTTATCAAAGGGTAGACTGATGATGAATAAAATAATATGAGAAAATAAAACCTGGCACAGAGTACAGTCACAAGATGCTATTTTTCTCTTTCTTCTAGGAAATGAGGCAGTGATAGAGTTCACAGAGTTTGCATAGGGCTTGGGAACACTCTTTTGACTTTTTGAAGGTCGTGTTATTCTTGTATGTGTTGTAAAATGAAATCACTGATAGTGACACGTGGTTATGCTATTTGGGAAGAGGGGAGATTTAAATTTATATGCTACATTGGAAAGCCCATTGTTCTCAGTTGAATGAGGATAAGAATAAAATTAGCTGATGTCTGTTTAAAGACAGTACAATTTCTGTTTTAAAAATGCTTTAACCTTTGACAAAGCAGATCTTCATCAGCCTATAAGAAGACTAGTATTCCACATGTATATATGTGTATGCAGGCTTGGGCAAAAGTAGGTTTATAGTTGTTGGTATGGAAAATAATACAATAATAATACAAAAATAAACTATTTCACATACAACTGTAAACCTACTTTTGCCCAAGCCTGTATTCTTCAGTATTATACATGGATAATGACAATTCTTGTGTGAAAAAATTTGTGGCTTTCTGTACTTAGCTGTTGTAATCTGCTTTCACAATTCATTTCAGGAGAAAGACATCACCTGAACCATTCACTTTTCACCCCCTTGAACTGCCACGTGGGAATACATTTCAAACAACTTGAACTTTATACATGAGCATGATCCAACTTTAGTCTTGTCCTGTATTTCAAAAAAAAGTGAGCAATTTTCATCAATTACTTTTACATAGGTTTCTAGTCCTCTGTTATGTCTATATTGAGAGGCAAAATTCATGGAAATAGTACCAGACAGTGATCCTGTTTTAATGAGATTTTCAGCCTAATTATATGTGCTCTAAAGGCTCAAATAACATGTGGATCAACTGCCAAATTTTCAGGGTGCTTAGCTGAACTGAACTTCTGAACTTCTGAACAAGTTCACTTTTCAGTGGTGGAAAGACTGTTCTTTAGAAAGCAAATCCCTTGGCCTGGTCTGGTTATTTATATATATTTTTAGCCTGTTATATCTGACCTGTGTATACCTTTTTTGCTTAGCTTTCTAGTGAGGAAGTGGAACCAGCAATTTCAGAGAATGACAGGGATTTTTTTTCTAAGGTAGTGGATGTATATTTTGAATTTTGTTTTGTTATGTTCAAGTTGTTAAAGAAAAAAAAGTCCTTTTTTCCACGTTTGTAATTTATATTAAATTAAGTTATTGGCCAGATGATGCTATCTATGACTATAAAAGATAATGTTTTCTAATTAATAATAAGAACCAAGCTTTATATAGATTCTATAACACCCCCCATCTGTTTTAAGACACATGTGATCCTAACCTCTCCCTGTGAAATTTCTTATTAATCTCATTTTACAGGAAAAGAAAGAGGCTTGGAGGTTTAAGGACTGGCTGAACATCTGAGTTAGTTCTTGAACTGTGCCACAACTACCCCTAACCTCATGTGATTATTAGCCTTTTTCAGGAGACGGAGGAAAGAAAACACAATAAATGACATGGAAACAGCTAGATTTTATCTGTGAGTTACCAAATGGCAAGTTTCAGTAGAGGTAGAGCCTGCGGTAGCTAAGCCACATGTAAAAGGAAACTATGGAGGAGCAGAAAAGTCGTGTTTCAGAGGAAGTGCATTCAGAAGAGGCAGAGAAGGTGGCCCTGGCTTCCTATTTTCTATCTCCAGTTCGTAGCCAATAATGAGGCTCCTCTCTTCCACTTTTTTTGTGTGTGAAAGAAATGAAAGGAATCTGATGTTTTCAAGTAAGTTATAGATTCAAAAGGTACTTTTAATTTTCCTTCAATTCTTAGCAAATGGAAAAATAAATAGCTCTACTTCTTCCCGTCAATATCTCTGCACAAAAAAATGTGAAATTCTAAAATATTTGAATGATTTCAGCTGAATCTAGAAAATAGCCATTCAAATTCTTTCATAAACCCAGTAATTATATTTTTGTGAATTACTGCAATTATTTGAAAAATATATCTCTCTGGCTGAATTCAACCATTTGAAAGAATCTCTGAATACTAAGCTCAGGCAATTATATTCTCATCCCTGAGGATTCTACTGAAATTACAGAAAAACCTTAACAACCCCCTCCCCCTAAATAAAGACTATTATCATTAGAAGTCAAGAAAAGTTTCTGCCCTAACCGGTTTGACTCAGTGAATAGAGCGTTGGCCTGCAGACTGAAAGGTCCCAGGTTCGATTCCAGTCAAGGGCATGTACCTTGGTTGTGGGCACATCCCTAGTAGTAGGTGTGCAGGAGGCAGCTGATCGATGTTTCTCTCTCATGGATGTTTCTAACTCTCTATCCCTCTCTCTTCCTCTGTGTAAAAAATCAATAAAATATATTTTTTTAAAAAAGAAAGAAAAGAAAATTTTCTACCAGAGCAACAAAAGGTTAAAGGGATTCCTAGAGATAAGAAATCAAGTAATAATACTGAAGGAGAAACAAAAGAAAACTGTGGCCACTGGGCAATAGACATAAGCATTGACCTTCTTTAGCAACTCCAAGGTCAGAATCAACAAGTACAAATGAGCTTGGGCCAGGGAGCAATCAGCACAGTGATTCATTAAAGAGTTGCCTCTCTCTCTGTGTAAGTCAATAGGCTGGCGGTGATGACTTTTACCCTCAGGCTCAAGCCAGGGCACTGCTCTGGAAAGGGTTCACTGGGTCCTGAGAAGGAAGCACAGCTGGATTTGAGGTAAAGCACTTGAACAATGGATGCAGGATAAAGACCCTGCCAAAAACCTTTACATGCCCCCTTGTTGGGGGAAGAGGAGTTTCTACTTGGGGTTTTAGGAAAACATCAGGAGTCATATTTTTTTTCCTTGAAAAAATTCTTAAAACAGTGTATTGATTAAGTTGTTTAGAGGAGCAGTTGTCAAGTCATGCCATAGGAACGATGAAATACAGGTATGTACAGACAGTGCCATAACTGCTGCTAGTGAACCAGAATCAAACTTATTGTAAGGTGCAGCCAGATTTCAGAAAGGTTATGATGTGAGAATGTGGACGTCTTGAAAGAGATGAAATAGGATACATGCATACATGTACCAGTATGTATGTGTGTGTGTGTAAACAGTATCTGGCAAGTGTTAAGCCCCCTATATTATTAGCTGTAATTACTATGAGTATTAGTAAAACTTGCATGATACTCTAACAGTGGTTCTCAACCTTTCTAATGCTGCGACCCTTTAATACAATTCCTCATGTTGTGGTGACCCCCAACCATAAAATTATTTTTGTTGCTACTTCATAACTGTAATTTTGCTACTGTTAATGAACCGTAATGTAAATATCTGTGTTTTCTGATGGTCTTAGGCTCTACAGCAGTGGTTCTCAACCTGTGGGTCGCAGCCCACAGGTTGAGAACCGATAGCAGGGTCGCCTAAGACCATCAGAAAATTTGAATGGCTACATAGAGAAAATTTGAATGGCTACATAGAGAAAATTTGAATGGCTATAAGAATACAAATCATTTATATCTCTGGAAAAGTAAACAGAGATATCCTCTCTATTTCTCATTTGTCAGGTCTGTCTTATAAATTAAGCCCTACAATTATATAAGTGTAGATTGTGTGGCTTCTTTTGTTCTGTAGTTTTTCTAAAAACAGCTTATAATTTTCAATATCAGTCCTAAAAAACAAAACCATCCTATATTCACTTATGTTAACTGCAATTTCCCAAACAGAATTCAGGATTAGAGTCCCTTTAAAATATTATGCTTGGTTAGCCATCCCATGGGGAGTAGAAACTGTTTTATGTTTGCTTTTAGTTTTTGTTTTTACATAAATCAGATTTCTTAAGGAATTATTTAAAGAAACATCTTGAGGGTTTGAAGACTGTTGAGAGTTGTTTAAGCAGCAGAAATCTTTACTGGGCAAGTCCCGTCTTTACATGAAATTTACAAATTTAACTACATAACATTTTCGGAAAGAACAATAATTTTCTTGTGCAAACTTTACAACTTTTCTTCCATTGGCCTCAACCCCTTGAGCTTGTCTCCTCTTCCTGGACTGTGTTTCCCTCACCTCTTCACTTGGACAACCCTATGCATCACTTAGTTCCTTATTAAGGTCACTTTTGCCAGGAAGCTTTCTTCACCTGCAGATCATATCGTCTCCCTATTATTCTTTTCATGGCCTTCTATCTTTTTACTTTTCTTTTTTCTTTTAAACATTCTTTCATGGTTTTATCAAAATTGACATGTATTCATTAGTCCATCCATTCACTCAACTCACTTGTCAAAGCAATTTTATATTTGATATCTCCCCCTTTCTCCTTATATCAAAAATTCTGTTAGAACAGAAACATATATAGGTCTTATTCTTCACTATGTCCAGTGATTAGCTGAGCACCTCACACACTATAGGTTCTCCACAAAATCTAGTAAATGAACGAATTAAAATAGTCATGGATATTTGAAAAGAGATTTGCAGGTGATTGGACAAGGTAGGAGAGATGGGTATGATTTGCCTAAGTAGGTAAATGCTAATTATTTCAGCTGTAGAAGACCTACTTCCATTAAAAAAAACATATCTTATTAACTTTTCATTTTTACTTTAAAAGATATGAAAGAACTTCTTTGCCACATCAGCATGTCTCAAATAAGTGAGCAATTAAAAAGTGTAGTCTATTGTATAAGACTGTCTATTGTGCACATCTAATTACTTAGAACCTTTCCAACATTAAAATACACACGGACCGTGCCAGGTAAGTCATGCCCCAAATGTAGAATTCCTTTCTCTAGCTGAATGCAATTTGTCTTTTCATTCTTATGGCCAAACTTTTTTTTCTGTTGATACTTAACCTTTTTTTTAAATTTTTATTTTAGCACTGTGAATGGTTATAACATGAAAGGGGGAAAAGTTTCAGAAATAAACATGCTGTAATAGTTTTATAATTTTGGAAACTGTTTTTCTCTCTTCCTGGTTTCATTAGTATAAAGAATAATCATCCTGCCTGGCTGGCATGGCTCAGTAGTTGGGCGTCAACCTATGAACGAGGAGGTCACGGTTCGATTCCTGATCAGGGCACATGCCCAGGTTTTGAGCTCCAGTAAGGGGCATGCAGGAGGCAGCCGATCAATGATTCTCTCTCATCATTGATGTTTCTATCTCTCCCTCCCTCTCCCTTCCTCTCTGAAATCAATATATATATATATATATATATATATATATATATATACATATATATATATATATATATATATATATATATATTTTAAAAATTAAAGAATAAGCATCCTCATGCACTAAGCTTGCAGCTTCTGCAGCAGATCAACTAGGGTACTACATTAAAAAAGAAACCAAACCTCAGCATTGAAAAATACTTGGTTTGTCCTGAAAATGAGTAATAAATCTCCCAGCTTCCCAATTCCAAATAGATTCTTTTAAGGCATTGTTAACCTAGACAGGGATAAAGCACCGGACAAAACAGCCAAGTCCTCGTTCTCATGAACCTTATCTTAAGGGATTTTAGCGTAAGTGGTATTTGTTAGATGCCTTCCTGTGTGACTTGGAAAAGTGATTTCTCCTTGGACTTGGCACAGGTTTTGGGTAAGACCAAGGCATGGAAAGTGATATAATCCTGTTCTTCAAGCAACAGATACTTTCTTAATAAGTTGGTTTTCAAATTGGGGTCACCCCAGGTCACTCTTGGATGCAGCAGTGACGAGTGAGCTCAGCACCTAGTCACTATCACTAATACCACATTTGGGAGATTTTGCTGTGGCAGCTGAATCAACAGCTGGGATTCTAAAATCCCTAATTTGCACATAGGATTTAGCTTCCTCACCCACAAAATTATGGTCCTATATTTATCATCTGGGTGTCACTTTATATTTATGAAATTATTAAAAAAAGGATTTATTGAGAAAGTAAAAAAATATATTTTTGAAAATAAGTTCAACCCATGGATCTGGGGCTTAGAAATGCAGATAAGACACTGTCTATTGCATATAACAATAGCTCATTACCAAAGAATAGCTGTTGGCTAGAAACCTTTGAAAGCAATCATTATTCATTTAAAACAATCATGAGCCACAGAAAAGGTTGTCTATCCCCTTCACCAATAATAGCCCTCTAAACTGCAAGACTTCATCCAATGCTTTATTCTCTTTAAATATATCAGTTTCAACATACTACAATAGGAAGAAAAATGAAAGCTAACTTTTGGGTCCCTTCTGATGTCTTTTGTTTTTTGCTTTGTATTCAAAGGGCATTTGCCTTTTGCTAGAGGGTTTAAGTTGAAGGAACAGCTGCCAAAATGCAGGTCACTTCGTCAGGTGTAGGACAGTTTGAGAAAGAGGGAAACCTGATTCTACCAGGCTAACATGCACAGGTGAGATGCAAATCTCCCGCCAACTGTTCCCATCGGTGTAGTTAGCCTTCCTCCCCGTAAATAAATAGCCTCTGTGAAACAGAGCTTCCAGGTACTGTGCAGCTGCTTCTGAGTGGTCTGAGCCTGAGAAGGGTAATGAAAGAGAAAGTGTCCCACAAACAGGCTATCACTACAGACTGAGGTATTGTGCTGGTCTGGGGAGCAAAGGGCTTGACTTCATGTGCTTCCATAGCGTAGCAGGTGAGTTTCCACATATGCTATTCTCTTGGTAAGTAAATAATCAGTGAGTTGTTTTGATGACTCTAAAGTATGGTCATCTTAAGTTCACTGTTTATAGTAATTCACAGATAGAGGGGACCTTAGAGACAGAGCTCTGACAGAGGAGAAACATTTTCACAATTGCAATTTTCTAGAACTGTAAAGTCACATGCTCTCTTTTTTTTTTTTTCTTCAAATGACAGAGTTCAAGTGGGAATGGAGGATTGTTTCTTCTTTTTTTTTTTTTTTGTTTGTTTAGTAAATTATCACTTCTAATATGTTTCTTAGTTTGGGGTGGAGAACAATCAAGTAGAATTCTGCTCTAAATGTTTAGTTACTCTTTTCTCCAGATTTTGGATACAATTGACATTAACTTTACAAAGACGCATTTTCTTTCTTTCATAACAGCTTCAGGCTATTAATCTAATGTTAAAATGTTTAATCAGAGATGATTTTGTTTGTTTTTTTTGTGAGAAATTTCCAGTGTCTGTAATGGTATAAATGTATAGTCCTAGTTTAAAATAATTTTCTGAAGTAAAAATAAGCAACTCTGTCACTGTGGAGCTTTAAAGGAAGAGCAGTCTTCCAAGTGAATTATAAATAAATTGACCCTCTTAAGATTTTCATTCTTATCTAAAAACTCATTCTTTGCCAGTAAACCTCATGATATTTTGTGGCGAGGAAGCACAGTTCTTAATGGCCCATTATCCTCAGACTTCTCAATCCAGACAAGTAAATGCAAGCCCATACCTCATGAAGAATGATTGATTTCGTTACATAGGCATAATTTTCTATTAGGAAGAATCAGTTTGTTAAAGCTTAGGGGAATGAGTAAGTTAGAGGTGAGGCTGGCTAGACTTACCTTGACATGAATACAATCAAGTGAGTAGAAATCAATTGTCATCAATTTAATACTCAATGATGTGTGAAAACTATTCCAAGAAATTAAGTTGCTTTCTCTTTTTTTTTTCTCTCTCTCTCTGAAGGGAGAAATCAGTACTTTTAGTTAAAATGTACATTTCACTTATAAATAACGGTAAAATGTGATTTCAATGTATATAAAGATTCTATTAAAACAGAACTTCATTTTAATACATATTTTATAAATTCTGCCCAAATGGACTCTTTATAGATAAGGCCGTTTTTCAGGTTTACCAAAGGGCGATCTTATAGAAATAAGTTAATTTGTAAGAGTAAGTAAAATTATGTACACATATATTTTATATATATATATATATATATATATATATATATATATATATATATTTATATATATATACACACACATGATATATACATAATTTTATATTATTCTCTTGGTAATATGATATTCCATTAATAGAACCATAGGTTTACAGAATTGTAATAATAATAATACATTGAATTTGTGTGACTTTTTGCAATTTTTGCAGAGATTTGTTTTTTTTATGCATCTAATGCACTGCTTGTCTCCATGTTGTCTAATTCTTTTTTTGGAGTTTGGTTCTGTTCTTTTATTTGCTACATGTTTCTTTGTCTCCTCATTTTGGCAGCCTCCCTGTGTTTATGTATTAGAAAGAGCTGCTACGTCTCTTGGGCTTGGGAGCATAGCCTTTTGTTATAGGTGTTCTGTAAGATCCAGAGGCACAGCCCTCCCAAGCATACAAGCTGGGAACTTGAGGTGACCCCCTCCCCTGTGTGGGCTGTGTATACTCTCCTGTTGTAGTTGAGCCTTGATTACTGTTGGAACGTCAATGGGAGGGATTTACCCCGAGTCTGATGGGCTGCAATGTCCCTTAACTTTCTTAATCACTCATTGAGCTTTGCCATTATTATTCCTGAAATAACTTTCAAATGTGTCCTCTCTGATCACAACCTCCCTGACACTGCTTCATGTTAGAAAATCAACATCTGTGTTCTGAACTATTAAAATAGTTTCCTGATTCTGGTGCCTATCTTCAGCATTTGTATCTCTAAAACTATTCTCTCCTCTTCAACTAATTTTTATTACAAAACAGATATGATACTGCCAAACTTAAGATAGAAAGCCTTAAATGATGCTGAATTACCTCCTGTTTAATGTCCAGATACCTCAGGTAGGCATACTAGGTTCATCACCTTGACCCAATATATCCTCGGGCAGTGGTCGGCAAACTCATTAGTCAACAGAGCCAATTATCAACAGTACAACGATTGAAATTTCTTTTGAGAGCCGAAAACCGACTTCTGCGCATGGGCCACGAAGTTTCAATAGCACTGTATGAGCGCGCCTGCACGTGGTATTTTGTGGAAGAGCCACACTCAAGGGGCCAAAGAGCCACGTGTGGCTCACGAGCCGCAATTTGCCAACCACTGTCCTTGGGGATCATACTACTAACCAAAAGAATCCCTTAACTGTAAAGAGAATCCAATACTGAGTTTGTTGGGTTGATTCAGGGTTGGGCAATAGACAATTAAAAGGCAATCTAAGAACTTTTGCAGAGGTGGAGGTGGAGGGGTTGGATGGAGAGTAAGAGGAATTTGGAGTTGGGCTAAAGAAATGGAGAGAGATTAAAAAAAAAAAAAAGACATTGAAATTTTGTCTCTCTCCATGCAACAGGGCCTTTTTGTGTGAATGTAAGGGATTATTGGCAGTCATCTTCTTCCTTTCAGGTAGTCTGAGTGGAAGAGATAGCAGGGATGTTGAAAAAAATCATTTAAACACATTATCAGGAAGAAGCAGATATGAGAGATGGAAAGAGCATACTCAGGTCCCTTGAGCCCTTCTAATTTGCTGACTTCTTAAGACTTGGGTTCTGCTTGTCTAAAGAAAAAATAAAATCAACCATAAACATCAAAAAACCTAAGTCAATGAATCTAATTGCTTGAGGGAGAAATGAAATTTAGGAGTTATTCTACTAATTACTAAGTGAGAAGGATAATTTTTTAAAAAGTTTATTTAACTTTAACATTCTTAAGTACTTGTAAAATTTGTTATCTATACTAATAAAAGGGTAATATGCAAATTGGTCAGGATACCCTCACAGTAATGACCAAACAGCAGGCTGCATGCGGCAACAAGGCCAGCAGGGGGGTTAGTGAGGGACGATCAAATGACCAAACAGCAGGCTGCGTGGGACAACCAGGCTGGCGGGGGTGGGGGGAGCAGTGAGGGGTGACCAGGCTGGCAGAGGGGGGCAGTGATGAGCAACCAGGCCAGCAGGGGTGGCAGTTGGGAGTGGCCAGTTCGGCAGGGGGGGCAGTTGGGGGTGACCAGGCTGGCAGGGGGGCAGTTAGAAGCAATCAGGCTGGCAGGCAGAGGTGGTTAGAGGAGATCAGGCTGGCGGGGGGGGGGGGGGGGCAGTTAGGGGCAATCAGGCAGGGCAGGTGAGTAGTTAGAAGCCAGAAGTCCTGGATTGTGAGAGGGATGTCCGACTGCCAGTTTAGGCCCAATCCCTGGGATCGGGCCTAAACTGGCAGTCGGACATCCCCTGAGGGGTCTCAGATTGGAGAGGGTGGAGGCTGAGCTGAGGGGACCCCCTCTCCCATGCACAAATTTCATGCTTTGGGCCTCTAGTACCTACAAAAAAAGCTATTTATATATTTTTACACTATTGAACATTACAGTTAGATAAGTAAACTATTAACAGGATACTAACAATTATTCATTTGTCTTTGACTTTAGTTTATCTGAAATTTGAATCTCTGCCATTAGTTCAGAACATTTTTTCTCTATAAACAGAAATTAATATATAATTGGAATGAGATGTGTTTTCTCAGTGCAATGAGGAAAGTTATGCCCTGTATCCCACATCTAACTCACCTGTTCATGATTGCAGATTAGTTTGTGTTAAATACCAATGAAAATGTAAGCTATGTGGAAATTCTCTGGTGTTCTAAAATTGCATAGAAGGCTGAAAGCTGAAGATAAGTGGGTCCTAAGCATCCTTATCTCTAAAAAAAAAAAAAGCCACAAGCAATTAAGTCTAGAATCTTTCCACTCTTCCCACTCTAGTCCTGGATATTAACCTTGAGACATGTGTTCTATATTGGCTGGACTGTACTGGAGACAGATATAACTATGTAATCAGGAACTTAAGAAAGGTAATTTCTGAAAGCAATAAGTTCTCTAAAGGACATAAACACTGTCATATGATAGGTGACTGGGGCAGGGACTCTGAATAGGGTGGTCAGCAAGGACTCTGAAAAGATGGCCTTTGCCTGAAATCATAATGGTGACTATGTTCAGCTACCTGAACATTCACAGGAAGAGCATACCATCCAATGTAATAGCAAGTACAAGGTTTAGGAAGTGGAAGCTTGTCTGAGGTGTTTGTGAAACAGAAAGAAGTCCTAGGGGCATCTGAGAGGCATACAGCATAAACGTTAGTATTATGACTTTTCACATATTTGCTAGAATAAGTCTGACTATCCTATATAATAAAAGGCTAATATGCAAATCCACTGAACAGCAGAATGACTGGTTGCTATGATGTGCACTGACCACCAGGGGGCAGATACTCAACGCAGGAGCTGCCCCCTGGTGGTCAGTGTGCTCCCACAGGGGGAGCGCCGCTCATCCAGAAGCCGGGCTCATGGCTGGTGAGCACAGCGGTGGTGGTGGAAGTCTCTCCCACCTCTGCACCAGCGCTAAGGGTGTCCGACTGCCGGCTTAGGCCAGCTCCCAGCGGGGATTGGGCCTAAACTGTCATTCGGACATCCCCCAAGGGCTTCTGGGTTGCAAGAGGGCATAGGCCAGGCTGAGGGACCCCCCCCCAAGTACATGAATTTCGTGCACCGGGCCTCTGGTAATAATATAAACAATTTGGCCTTTTCAGTTTTTCAGCATTTAATAACAATGAAATATACCTTCCTTAATTTTATGTTAAGTTTTTTCTTTATTTCAATTATTATAATTAATTAGAAAAATTGCAAATATTTCTTAGATAATCATTACAAAATCAAGTCATATATTCTAAGTGTAGAATGAGGCTTGCTTTTATAAGAAATAGCTTTCATTATAGATATAAATATCCAGAAATTGTATATAAAGTTCTATCATCACCCTGGAGCAAGAAATTCTAGTGCCTGGCCAGTGTGGCTCAGTGTTTGAACATTGATCTGTGAACCAGGAGGTCAGGTTTTGATTCCCGGTCAGGGCACATGCCCCAGTTGCAGGCTCAATCCCCAGTAGTGGGTGTGCAGGAGGTAGCCGATCAATGATTCTCTCATCATTGATGTTTCTCTCTCTCTCCCCATCTCCCTTCCTCTCTGAAATCAATAAAAATATATATTAAAAAAAAAAGAAATTCTAGCCAATACCATTCAAATATTTTTGTTAGAATAGAAAAGGAAAAAAAAAAAAGCTCTATATTTGCTTTTCTGTAAAATTTGAACTTGTTCACCAAGTATAGCTGTCAGATAGAATTCATTTTTTTATTTTTTGGCAAATCATGGATCTCCCTTCCTTTACCTAGAAGAACTGGCAAGTATATACCTTTTAACTGTAAAGCTTTCAATGTCATGGCATTGAGCAGATCTTTACTTTGCGATCATAAGAGAATATCAGTAAGTAATGGAGTACCATGGTGATTTTAATCCATTGATGACTTGGAGGAAGTTATTGTAAGTCAATGTACAAGGTTCATCAGTGCAGCATCTAATGCAGCAGAAATTGACTCGCAGGCACAGGTATACTCCTGTTACTGTAGTGATTAGCTTCATTTGTCAATATGAAGACATGAAGGCTAAGAAAGATTAATTGAGTTTGCCAAGATTACAAAACATTGGAGTGACGGAACCAGAAAAAGAGCCTATGTTGTCTGACACCCAGATCTTAGCTGAGTCCTACATAATATTGCCTCTGGCTAAATGTTACCAGTTTGGTGGCTAACAGGCTCCATGCAATGCTTTTTATTGTGACATTTCTATAATTAATGACTAGGGATGCCTTCTCTGTTCTTTCTAAGATGTTAAACTGTTTCTCAGTAGGTTCTCAGTCATGAATCTTTGTACTTGCCTATATTTCTCACTTCATTGACTTCACAGTGAGATGGAATACAGGGAAGATGTAAAGCCTCTGCCCTTTTTTCCATTAGTGACAATATTTTTCCAGTTCAGTTACAGGTTTAAGCATAGGCTCTTGGTTAGCCAATTCATCTAACACCTCGCTTACTCAGAGCCCAAAACATACAAATGCTTCCTAAATCTTTATGTTCTTATTCTATTAATTTCAGAGATAAAGTAATATGATATTTTTCCCTGTTTTTAGTTTATATCTTTTTATCATGAAATATATATGAGTTCTGCAATAACTTACCGATAGGATGGGTTACCAAGGATTATTGATAAAATCCTACTCATTTATGAGCAACAACTTTTTGACTTCATTTCTCATGGGCTAAGATTTGTTTCATAAATCACATTTGCCATTGTGAAATGTAGCAATATTTTGAGAAATGTAAATAATGACATCGAAGTCTTATAGTCAATAATATATAATACATTTAATTAACTTTCTTTCCACATCTCAAAGGCAATTGAAAAGTGAAGACTTTTCTTCTTCAAAATGAGTTGAGCACACTCGCAGCAGTATATCTTGATAAAAAGACTATGGCAAGGTGCAAAGGAAAGAAAATGCAACAAAACATCTAGTTGCTCTGGAAGCAAAAGTACCTGGATAATCAGTTGTCAGCCAATTGAGATTTCACCCCAGATAACATAAGACATCAGTAACACTAAATGTGGAAAAAACATTCCAAAGCTGTCTTCCTGGTATGTGATCTTTAAATTATCTGGGTGATTTATTTACACATGCATTTTATTTATATGCATACATTATGCATTTGATTGCATTTAAAAACTTAAAGCAGTCAAGGTTTATTGATTTTCAGTTTTGTTGACATGTTTTGCCATATCATTTAACCAACTTGATTTAAAGTTATAGTTACCATGTGTGTTTCCATAGAGTTTCATTTTATTACATGTGATTTAATTAACAGTATTTCAACAAAATGAATGAAACATGTTAAGTTTTTCAAAATTTGTCCTTCTGATTACTACTATTCCTGGGCTCTCTTTGAATGCAAAATACTTGGCAGAACCATATGCATGTGTTGAAAGACTTACCATTTCATCCACAGAATTTTTTCCTCCTTTGATTGATGGACAATTTTTTAAAAAATGTAGTTTGTCAAGAAGCCTTTCCTCTTTCTTCCTGAAATCCCTATTTCAAACTAGTGCTAGCAATTTCCTGTCTGCAATGGCATTCAAGACATGAGATATCCTTGTCATTGACAGCAAAGGACATTTGTTTTGTTTGAGTTGCACTCTTATCACAGACAACAATAAAATTGTCAAGTGTGTTATTTGAAACATCAGATTCAATGAGAACCTTTGTTTAAGTAAGGGACACGGGAAATAATGTTTTCTTTCTTAACCAATGGAGCTCACAGCTAGAATTTGGAATATTTGTGGATTATATGATAATATACTATTGTATTATACTAGAGGCCCAGTGCACGAAATTCATGCAGGGGTGGGGGAGAGGGTCCCCTCAACCCAGCCTGCACCCTCTCCAATTGGGAACCCTCGGGGGATTTCCGACTGCCAGTGTAGGCCCGATCCCTAATCCTGGACTGCTGGCTCCTAAACGTTCACCTGCCTGCCTACCTGATTGACCTGAACTGCCCCTCCTGCCAGCCTGATCACCCCTAACAGCCTCTGCCTGCCAACCTGATTGCCGCCAACTGCCCCACTCCCACCAGCCTGGTCACCCTAACTGCCCCCCCCACCGGCCTGGTTGCCCCCAACTGCCCCCTGGCCTGCCTGGTGACCCCTTACTGTCCCCCCTGCTGGCCTGGTCACCCCAAACTGCCCCCCTCTGCCAGCCTAGTCATCCCTCACTGCCCCCCCTGCCGGCCTGATCGCCCTATGCAGCCTGCTGTTCAGTCATTTGGCTGTCCCTCACTAATACCCCTGCTGGCCTGGTTGCCCCTAACTTTCTCCCCTGCTGGCCTGGTTGCCCCTAACTGCTCCCCTGCTGGCCTGGTCTCCCCCAACTGCCCCCCCCCTGCTGGCCTTGTTGCCCCTAACTGCTCCCGCTGCTAGCCAGGTCGCCCCTCACTGCCCCCCCTACTGGCCTAGTAACCCCCTGCCAGCCTGGTTGCCCCTCAATGTCCCCCCGCCAGCCTGGTCGCCCCACACAGCTTGCTGTTCAGTCATTTGGTTGTCCCTCACTAACCTCCCTGCTGGCCTGGTTGCCCCACACAACCTGCTGTTCAGTTGTTTTGTTATCCCTCACTAACCCCACTACCAGCCTGGTCACCCCATGCCCATACAGCCTGTTTCGTAGTCTATCCAGTTGTTTTGGTTGTGACGACCCCTGGCTTTTTATATATATGGATTCTCTTTAGGACATTACAAGAACGTCTTTTTAAATTAAGGTATTTTTAATGACATAATGTTATTGTACACTTAATATACTATAATATAGTGTAAATATAACTTTTATATGCACTGAAAAACCAAAAGATTTGTGTGACTCACTCTATTTGCTTTATTACGTGGTCTTGAACTGAAACCACAGTATCTCTGGAGTATGCCTGTACATCTTTCTGGTCATTGTTTGCCACATTAACCAGCCACCTGACTCTAGGATCCTGATCTCCACACCACTTATGTGCTCTGTATCACATCATCTCATCCTTTTGTCTTAAGACTAACTTCTCCCAGGTGACTGTTGCTGGTCCAAACTACTTTAAGTTTGGGGAGAAAGCTGGATTTCAGTTCCCTAGGGGAATCACTGAGAATAGCTTGTAATGTTTAACAAGATTTTACTGAAGGCCTGGGAACAATAGAAGAGGAATATAATTCAAAGAACTCTTTTAAAAAGGATGCTCAATAGAGCTACTCTCAGCGCAAGCCAGACTCAACCCCAGTCCTCCTGCACCAGCAGAGTTTGACACATACAGCTGTATTGAATTAATTAATGTGATTAAATGTTTGTAGAATCTGCACATTCAAATATATTCACAGTTTTTGAATCATAGCAGCACAATTTACAATAGCTAAGATTTGGAAACAGCCTAAGTGCCCAGGTGAAATAAGTCAGTCAGAGAAAGATAAATATCACATGATCTCACTCATTTGCATATTATAATGAACAACATAAACTGATGAACAAAACAGATCCAGAGACACAGAAGCATCTATCAGATGCTTAAACCTCAGAGGGAAGGTAGGGGAGGGTGGAGGTAAGGGGGAGAAATCAACCAAAGGACTTGTATGCATGCATATAAGCCTAACCAATGGACACAGACACCAGGGGGGTGAGGGCATGAATGGGAGTGGGGTGAGGGGACAATGGGGGGATAAGGACACATATGTAATACCTTAATAAAGAAAAAAAAGAAGTCTCTTAGCCTCAATCCATCAACTTAAATGGGGATTCAGTTCACCTCCCCTCAAAAAAGAGAGACTCTGAAAGGGCTCTAATCCAGGGCCCATCTCTTCAAAGTTAGCATAGCCTAAGCTATTTCCTTAGGGCTTGGATTCTTAAGGGTAATTTCTGAAGTAATGATTGCCATAATACTTTCATTATTATAGATCTGCTAAACCATGGCTCGCGAGCCACATGCGGCTCTTTGGCCCCTTGAGTATGGCTCTTGCACAAAATACCACGGCCTGGGCGAGTCTATTTTGAAGAAGTGGCATTAGAAGAAGTTTAAGTTTAAAAAATTTGGCTCTCAAAAGAAATTTCAATCGTTGTACTGTTGATATTTGGCTCTGTTGACTAATGAGTTTGCCGACCACTGTGCTATACCATGCTACTTTTAATTATATATAAAAAAAATACATTGTTTTAGTTGGTGTGTTATCAGTCAGTAACTCCATTCTCCTTTTGAATTTCTTCCCCCCACCTACTGTCTTTCTGACTCCATCAACCTTGAAACTAAGTACTCTTTTTTTTTTTTTAAATCCTCACCAGAGGATTTTTTTTTTATTGATTTTTACAGTGAGTGGAAGAGAGAGGGAAAGACAGAGAGAAAAAGCAATGTGAGAGAAATACATCGATTGGTTGCCCCCTGCACGAGCCCGGCCAGGGAGAAGCCTGCAACTAAGTCACGTGACCTTGACTGGAATCCAACCCAGGACCCTTCGCTCTGCAGGCCAACGCTCTATCCACTGAGCCAAACTGCCCCCTCTTATTAATTTAAAATATTAATTAAGTTTTTAAATGTAATCAAATGCATAATATATTAATTATTCTATTAATTCATTTTTTAATTTTTGGCAAATCATGGATCCCCTTTCCTTTACCTAGAAGAACTGGCAAGTATATACCTTTTAACTTACTGTAAAGCTTTCAGGGTCATGATATTGAGCAGATCTTTACTTTGTGATCATAAGAGACTATCAGTAAGTAATGGAGTAGCATGGTGATTTTAATCCATTGATGATGAGTACATTGGTGATGAGTACATTCACCACTCGTTTCCACTAATTTTCTACAAGTTCCTTCCCACCCGTTCCATTTCTCTCTGACCTTCTCCTGTGTGGCAACCCCACCAACTCTCAAGTTCATATTTCATCTGAGGAAGGGGAGAAGTTAGATCCAAAGAAAAGACATTCTTTAATCAAATGTTCTGCAAAACTGTCCTTAGGAAATTTTCTGAGAACTTCTCTCAGGGTGAATAACTATGCCAAGACATCCTGAAGGCTAATGAGCCCAGCTCTCCCAGAGTTGGGAGCTCTCATTCTGAGGTTGCCCTGGGTGGACTGGACTAGCAACTGAGCCTGAAGCAGCTACCAATTTAAATTAGCGTGAAAATAATAGGCATCTGCAACAATATTCATTCATACCCAATGCTTCACTTTAAAGCTAAATTATTTATGTTTCCACAATTTCTAACCTATGTCAGTATACAATAAAATGCTAGCTATTTTCTTTACTGAGGTATTTGTTTAAGAGGCTTTGAACTTACACAAGATTTTATTTTGTAACATTTTAATTTTTCTATAATCATATGACATAAAAAGATAACTGGAACATTTATTATGAGCAATGTTTCTTGATTTGCTTATTTACTTCTTATTGAAATTGCATATTATTTACATGTGTGGATTATCAAAAGTGTGATAATCCACACATGTAAATAATATGCAATTTGGGTTCCTAAAGAGGGTAGTTAGTAGATTCCCAAAGTGAAGTAGAATACTGGTCAAGGTCAGAGGTAGAAGATCACTTATTTTAACGCCAGCAAGGTAAAATTACTTGCCCAAAGCAGTAGTGGGTACTGCAGAGTAATAGGAAGTATGTCTGAATTGATGGAGATAATTTTGATTTTAATGTCAGTAAATAAATTTTGCATTGAGGGAAACAGAATATAGTGGATTGAAAATATTTTAGTTTGTTTAAGATATTACAGAAATTTCACAGCTTTGGATTTAGTGTGTCAGTGCTATATCTGGCCATATCCTATCTAATAAAAGAGTAATATGCAAATTGACCATCACTCCAACACACAAGATGGCTGCCCCCATGTGGTCCAAGATGGCCGCCCCCATGTGGACACAAGATGGCTGGCAGGGGAGGGCAGTTGTGGGTGATCAGGCCAGCAGGGGAGGGCAGATGGGAGGGACCAGGCCTTCAGGGGAGGACAGTTAGGGGCTATCAGGCTGCAAGGGAGGGCAGTTAGGGGTGACCAGGCCGGCAGGTGAGCGGTTAGGCATTAATCAGGCTGGCAGGCAGAAGTGGTTAGGGGCAATCAGTCAGGCAGGCAGGTGGGATTGGGCTTAAATGGGCAGTCAGATATCCCTCGAGGGGTCCCAGATTGTAGAGGGTGCAGGCTGGGCTGAGGGACACCCCCCCCCATGCATGAATTTTGTGCACTGGGCTTCTAGTTATTTAATAAAATGTCAGCACTGTTGTATACTATTCTAGCATAACAAAGAGGATAAAGTATATGCCTCTGTCCACTCTAGAGTTGAATTTGTAGTGGTACATCTATTACTCATATAAAATCCAATGGTTCTCATCACTTAAAAACAATACTTTTGGGGGAAAGGTCCAAATCTCTGAAGTAAAACTCAAGTGACAATTATTTAGGAAGCAAATGCTAGGTGCAGAATTTTTTTGTGAAAGAAAATGCTCTGAATTATTTTCAAACATTTGATAGAAGTGTGAATCTCCTTTGTGCATTGTTGAGGGGGAAAAAATCTAATTAAATAGTGAAAGCAGCTGAAACTGGGCATCTACTTAGAAAATAAAAATATTACTTCTTATGTAGTGTGTGTGTACTTATGTGTATGTGTGTGTGTACACTAGATCTTGTACTGATTTTGTTACTAATGTAATAAATGAGGCCTCATAAACATCAGCATTGCATGCAAACTAGAAAGATGCAAACTGGGAGCATATTGTTATTTAAACTTTGTGAAAAATATTGTAGCAGGTTCCAAGACAGGTGCAAAATTTTCAAATTATCACCTGGTTGATTTGCAAGAAGGAAAAGCTCATGCTGCTTAGTAGACATGTTACAGCACTGTAATTCTAACACCTACTCTCTGTGCAAGACAAGCCCTTAAACTCTGCCATCTGTGATGCTGCCACATTTCATTGAGAAAAATCTATGCCAATAGTACAGCTGTGCAATGGTAGCCAAACATAAAGGGTTTTTGAAGTTCAAGGATTACAATCTGTTTTAAAATCTTAATTTTAGAAACTAGGGGTGTGCTTTCATTTCTTTAAGTCATGTTTTTATTGGATTTCTAAAAAGAAGCCACACAATTGAATCATTATAAAACTCAATCTTCATACCTCCAGTCTTTTAAAAAATATATATATTTTTATTTATTTCAGAAAGGAAGGGAGAGGGCGAGAGAGCTAGAAACACCAATGATGAGCAGGAATCATTGATCGGCTGCCTGCTGTACATACCCTACTGGTGATCAAGCCCACAACCCGGGCATGTGCCCTGACTGGGAATCAAACCATGATCTCCTGATTCATAAGTTGATGCTCAACTACTGAGCCACACCACCTGGGCCATACCTCCAGTCTTAAATTGAACATATATGTAAGAGTAAAAGGAGAAAACCATTGCCAGGTTAGTTTAAAATAATATATATATATATATATATATATATATATATATATATATATATATATTATTGATTTTTAGAGAGAGGAAGGGAGAAGGATAGAGAGATAGAAACATTGATGAGAGAATGAGAGAAAAACATCATGGATTAGCTGCCTCCTGCCCACCCCCTTATGGGGGATTGAGTCCACAACCTGGGCATGAGCCCTGACAGGGAATTGAACTGTGACCTGGTTCATGGGTCCATGTTCAACCACTGAGCCACACCAGCTGGGCACCAGGTTAATTTTTATACATGAAAGTATTCTACTGATATATCCTAAAAACTCAATCACTGGTTAATTAGGATATATCAGTAGAATACTCCCATTTAAAGCACTAACTGCTCACATTGAATGTGTTATCTGTTGCCGTTGGCTTATATGGCACTGTTCTTGTGCGCTAGTAATATTTATAAAAGTCAAAGAAATACAGAACACTGAGATGTTGGAAAATCATATATGATGTAATATCTGATTATGGGAATAAGTGAACATTGGCAAGAGGCCTATGTGCATTGGTTGTTTCAATAGCATGAGGTTTCAGAAACAAAATTGCAAATTCATCTCACATCAATATAAAACTTCTGTGAGCTGCTGCAAGAAACATAGTTTGTAAGTTAATATTAGAGAATGTCCAGAATTCTTGGAGTTGGAGGATTTTGGTATTTGAAATTCCACATAATCTGTACAGTGGCTGGTGCTCATGACCAGTCTCCTAAATCCATAACCTTGATTTTGCTTTCCATCTCCTGACCCCTCGTTACACTTTTTCACACATGCCTTAATAGTGCGTAGAGCTCCTTTTCTCTGTGGAACCTCAAGATTCTCTGTGGCTTGGGTTTGTGAATTGTCCTCATTTTTTATTCTCTAGTGCTTCAGGTCATGCAAGCTTCATTCCTTGCTCTTCAACTGACTATGCCACACTAAATAAACCAGAATACTGAATGTGTTGGGGCCAATATTTGAGAATCCACCATGTATCTCAGGATAAGAATTCCATCAACCCAAGCACTCATAAATTTCTGGATTGATTGATATGATCCTTAAATCATTGTTTGCATATCAAATGTCTATATTTCTGTATTTTGAAGATGTTGTCATACAACTGTCACATTAACAGTAAAATAATTTTTGCATCTCTATCATTTTTACCTTGTGACCCACTTTTATTTCCACCACCTTTTAAAAAAATTCTTTATTGTTGAAAGTATTACATATGTCCCCTTTTCCCCCATTGGCCTCTCCCAGCCTGCCCCTGCCCTCCCCCAGCCCATGCCTTCACCCCCCTATTGTCAGTGTCCATTGGTTATGCTTATAAACTTATAAGCATCTATAATAATAAAAGGGTAATATGCTAATTAGACTGGACAGCCGAACTACCTTCCGGGCGTCCTTCCGGACAAAGCCGGGACTATGAGGGCCGAGGCAAGCCACCGCAGCTGCGAGGGCTGAGCCCCTTGCATGAATTTTGTACCTTGGGCCTCTAGTACTATTGATTGAGTTCAAAGAGGAAGGGAGAGGGAGAAAGAGATAGAAACATCAATGATGAGAGAGAATCATTGATTGGCTGCCTCCTGCACACTCCCCACTGGGGATCAACTTTGCAACCTGGGCATGGGCCCTGACTGGGAATCGAACCTGAGACTTCCTGGTTCATAGGTCAATGCTCAACCACTCAGTCACCATTTTGTCTGCACACACACACACACACACACACACACACACACACACACACACCAAATCACTCAGTGAATTAGACATGAGGAAGCAGTATGGAACAGAACAGAAATTCTTACCACCAATAAAGAGTAGTTTGGAGCCCTAAATTTATTTTCTATGAGCCTTCTGAGCCAATAATTTGGAAAAAGACTTGATTATTTAATGCAAGCAATTTTCAACATTTTCTTTGCTTTAGATTTGTTGAATATTATTACATTTTTAGTTGCATTGGTTTTATAAAATGATTCCTGTGGAATTATTTTTTCAAAGGTAATATACCTCCTTTCAAGCCTGGATTAATGCCATTGAACTTGCTCTTTGATGCTAAGGTTTTAAAAAGAATAAAAACATTTCTTCAATGTATGTTCAGCTTAGTTTATTTGTCAGCAATAGCTACCTGATAAGAATTACATCAATGATGAAGACTAGTTGGAGTGTGTGGTTCATTTTTGAACTGACATGAATAATACTATGTATATTTCTGTAGTCTCTCTGGAATCTTCAGGCTCTCTATAGAAAATATTTTTATTTTCAGATATATGAGTATATTCGGTTTTATCCAATCTGGAAGTACATATTGTACATGAGCAATTTTGAATGATACAATATAGAAATCAAAACATACAATTTATTTTAATTTTATCAAGTTACTGTAATACATTAGGGGACATAAGACAGTTGCAAATAACTGTATTAAAATTAAAACATAGAAATGTTCTAAAAATGGTAAAATGTATTTTAAGAATACAGAGAAGGGAGTTTTCTCATTGTTTATTATTCTATTTCCACGTAATGAATAAACCTAAAATATTTGAGGTTTTGGTATGGAAAATTCTTTTAAAGACATCTTCTACAAATTTTACTGTCACCACATTTTTATTTTCAAAATCTTCTTGAAGAAAAGGCTATTTATAAATTCAGTGCTTCTGATCCAAGAGACCATAATTCCTAGTTATACTTGATTTTAGCAAATAGTGCAAACATTGTAGGAAATCCTGTATACAGTATATAACTTTTTGAAAGAAAATATTATTTACAAAAATTTTAAATATATATTTTTAGCCCTGGCCAGTGTGGCTCAGTTGTTTGGAGTGTCATCCTACACACCAAAAGGTAGTGGGTTCAGTTCCTGGTCAGGACACATATTTTCGGGTTCTATCCCTGATTGAGGCATGTATGGAAGACAACCAATCAATGATTCTTTCTCTCTCTCTCTCTCTCTCTCTCTCTCTCTCTCTCTCTCAAATTAATAAAAACAGAGAGAGGCTCTTTATATCTATATTTACATCTACATCTACATCCATCTACATCTACATCTATATCTATATCATCTATATCTATATCTATCTATAATTATTAACAGTATTACAGATGTTCCCCATTTTCCCCCTTTATCCCACTCCACCTAGCCCTTACCTCACCCCAGGCCTTCACCACACTATTGTCAGTGTCTATGGGCTATGTATAAAGTATATAAATTCTTTGGTTAATTTCTTCCTGTCACTCTCTCCCCTATCTGAGACATGTTAGTCTGTTACATGCAAGAACATATCCTATCTAATAAAAGAGAAACATGCAAATTGACTCTACCTCCACTACACCCATGAGCCACACCCACCAGCCAATCAGGAGCGAGTATGCAAATTAACCCAACAAATATGGTGGCGGCCACAGAGCTGGAGAGAGCAGGAGGCTTGGGTTGCCCCCAGTGATGGAGGAAGCCAAGCTTTCCACCTGCCCTGGCCTGCCCTGGCCTCCGCTCAAGGCTACAAAGTTTCAATTATAGAAGATAAATAAAACCCAACTAAAATGTTGGCAGCCATGAAGCTGGAGCCAGCTGAAGGCTTGGGTTGCCCCCGGCGATGGAGGAAGCCAAGCTTTGTGCCCATCCTGGCCTGTCCTGGCCTCCGCTTAAGGCTACAAAGTTTGAATTATAGAAGATAAATAAATCCCAGATACCAGGGCCTCCACTTGGGTTGCCCGGGGGCATGGCCAGCCTCCAAACCACCACAGGCCCCTCACATAGGCTGTCCCATGCCCCAAGGGAACCCCCACACTGATCTGGGACACCCTTTAGGGCAAACCAGCTGGCTCCCACCCATGCACCAGGCCTCTATCCTATCTAATAAAAGAGTAATATGCAAATTGACCATCACTCTGACACTCAAAATGGCTGGCCATATGTGGTCAAATATGGCTGCCCCCATGTGGACACAAGATGGCCACCACAAGATAGCCAGCAGGGGAAGGCAGTTGGGAGGGACCAGTCCTGCAAGGGAGGGCAGTTGTGGGCTATCAGGCCAGCAGGTAAGGGCATTTGGGAGGGAACAGGCCTGCAAGGGAGGGCAGTTGGGGGTGATCAAGCCTGCAGGGGAGGGCAATTAGGGGTGACCAGGCCAGCAGAGGAGGGAAGTTGGGGGTGACGAGGCCTGCAGGGAAAGGCAGTTGGGGGGGACCCAGGACTACAGGAGAGAGCAGTTGGGGGTGACCAGGCCCGCAAGGGAGGGCAGTTGGGGGGGACCAGGACTGCAGGGGAGGGCAGTTAGGGGTGACCAGGCCTTCAGGGGAGGGCATTAGGAGCAATCGGGCTGGCAGGGGAGTAGTTAGGTATCAATCAGGCTGGCAGGGGAGTGGTTATGGGGTGATCAAGCTGACAGGCAGAAGCAGTTAGAGGCAAACAAGAAAGCAGGCAGGCGAGCAGTTGGGAGCCAGAAGTCCTGGATTGTGAGAGGGATGTCTGACTGCCCATTTAGGCCTGATCCTATCAGGCTAAATGGGCTGTCGGACATCTATCGAGGAGTCCCAGATTGGAGAGGGTGCAGCCTGGGCTGAGGGACACCCACCCCCCATGCACGAATTTCGTGCACCAGGCCTCTAGTTCTTATATGTGAGCTTTAATCCCCCATAATTATGAGTTAGTGACAGTAAAAATCATGGGTGTAAATTATGTAGCTCATTGAAGAATATTGTGACTATTATGAATAAGATGCTGAGCCATCTCTATATGTAAAGAGGTAATATGCAAATTAGGCTGGGACTCCGTAACGGGTCACAACTGGACAGGAGGAGGTTGCGCACACAGGTGAGGCCCGGAGCAGAGACAGAGACAGATACAGGGGGGCCTGCCTGAGCTGGCAAGGCAGCTCAGGTGGCCCTGGAGTGGACACAGGCAGGGGAGCAGCACTGTGTGGCGCTGGGCTCACGGCAGCTGTGGGTTCAGGCAGCTGCGAGGCCTAGGGCTCAGGCAGCCCCATTGGCTGTGAAGCCCAATGCTCATGACAGCCATTGGCACAGGCAGCCGTGAGCCCTGGCGGCTGCGTGGGCTCAGGCAGTGTGGGCTCAGGCAGCCATGAGCTCTGGCAGCTGTGAGGCCCGGGGCTCATGTCAGGCATGCGCTCATGACCATTGTGAGGCCCAGGGCTCAGGCAGCCGTGGGCTCAGGCAGCCGTGAGGCCCGGCGGCTATGAGGCCTGGGTCTCATAGCAGCTGTGGGCTCATGGCAGCCATGGGCTCAGGCCACTGCGAGGCCTGGGGCCCAGGCAGCCATGGGTTCAGGCAGCCATGGACTCAGGCAGCTGTGGTCTCAGGCAGCTGTGAGGCCCAGGGCTCAGGTCTTGCAGCCCCTGCGGCTGGCAGTGGCAGCAGCAGCAGCAGCAGCAGCAGGATGATGAGGGCGGCGCCTTCCCTGATCAGCCCGGTCGCCTCCTATAGAGGGAGTCCTGACTGTGGCTTAGGCCCGCTCCACAGTAGGACATCTTCTGAGGGCTCCAGGACTGTGAGAGGGAGCAGGCCGGGCTGAGGGTCCCCCCCTCAAGTGCACGAATTTTTGTGCACCAGCCCCTAGTTTGTTTATAATTTCAGAAACAAATACTATTTAAACTGCTACAGCCACCAGGAAACAAGGAAAACTTTAAAAGTTTGCAGGAGATTCACGGTGGGACTAGAGTTTTTTCAAATTAGTCTTAGGGCCAGAAATCTTGTGGGAAGATGGATAGTGGACTTTTTGAACTTGTGTTTATTTAGGAAGCTTTTTACATTTTCTTAGAGTATAGGTGTATTGGGATTTCTAGGGGACTGATGGAGATGGAGAGGGATACCATACTCAAGCCAACTATGTCATAATCACTTCATGAGATCATCAATTGAATGGTTTTACTGTGTTAAATAACCCAATTTCTTATGATTACTTTCCTGGAACATTATCCATTGGCTTGATTGAACAAATTCTGAAATTACTGGTAATGGCACTAACTGAGAAAGTAAATTTGTATAATAGTATCTGCTATTCTTCCTTTACAGGTCTGTTTTTAGCATGTGTACTCCTTGAGCTTTAGCATGATCTCTGAGAAATATGCTACTTTTCTTATATACTTATGGTGAATTTGGTCTTTAGATAATTCTGGTTTAGGGTGTGTATAAGTTTGCTAGAACTGCTATAACAAAATATCACAAACTGGGTGGCTTAAACATCAAAAATTCATTTTCTCACATTTCGGGGAGGCGGGGGGAGTTGGCAGGTTAGAAGTCGAAAATCAAGATGTGAGCAGGTTTGATTTCTCCTGAGGCCTCTCTTCTTGGTCCTAATCTCATTTTTTTTTATAAGGAAAGCAGTTGTATTGGACCAAGGCACACCCTGTGCCTTCATTTAACTGTAATTACCTCTTTAAAAGCCTATAAGCAAAGAGCTTCAACATATTAAAGGGGACACAATTCAGTCCATAACAGAGAATTACAGAGGTTTAGGGTTGTCAAACAATGAGAAACTCTAAAAAATATTCTAAGTGACTAGGGAAATAGTATATTCTATGAAAAGAGGGTTTGTCTTATATTGACTGGTAACTTGTGTTACCTACAAGAATGGCAAGAATCTGGGAATCAGTCATAACTCTTCACTCTGCTAATATTTAATGAGTTTATCTGAGAAAATAAAATTTTTTTCTCTTTCCTAAATATCCATCCAATCTATCATTTTTTCTCCAGTTGCATTATGAATATGTTAATTTATATATACACTAGAGGCCCGGTGCACGAAATTCGTGCACTGGGGAGGGTGTCCCTCAGCCCAGCTTGCACCCTCTCTAATATGGGACCCCTCGGGGGATGTCCAACTGCAGGTTTAGGCCCGATCCCTGTGGAATCGGGCCTAAACCTGCAGTTGGACATCCCTCTCACACGGATGGCCCCAGGCACCCCCAGGGAGCGGCCACGCCCCCATGCCACACCCCCTGGGGTGCCGATCGCCCCAGGCACCCCCGGGGAGCGGCGGCACGGGCGCGGCCACGCCCCCCCGGGGTGCCGATCTCCCCAGGCACCCCCGGGGAGCAGCTACACGGGCGTGACCACGCCCCCCCGGGTTCCTATCACCCCAGGCACCCCCGGGGAGCAGCTGCACAGGCGTGGCCACGCCCCCCCGGGTGCCTATCACCCCAGGCACCCCCAGGGAGCGGCAGCACGGGCGCGGCCACGCCCCCCCAGGGTGCCGATCGCCCCAGGCACCCCCGGGGAGCGGCAGCAGGGGCGCGGCCACGCCCCCCCGGGGTGCCGATCACCCCAGCCACCCCCGGGGAGCGGGCACGGGCGCGGCCACGCCCCCCGGGGTGCCGATCACCCCAGGCACCCCAGGGGAGCAGCGGCTCGGGCGTGGCCACTGGGCACCGCCATCTTGATTTTATCAACGGTCGACAGGCCACCCGGAGTCCCGCCCTCAGCCTCCGCTGGCCCAATCATGGGCATAGCGGAGGTGCGGTCAATTTGCATGTTTCTCTATTATAAGGTAAGATATATACGTATATATATATATATACATATACATATACATATACATATATATATATATATATATATATGTGTGTGTGTGTGTGTGTGTGTGTGTGTGTGTGTGTGTGTGTGTATGTATATCTTGGCCAGAATACTATGGAAAATTTTAAATTAGCATTTCTGCCATTCCTCCTTATTTTAATTCCTTCCTATCCATCCTCATTTCAACACCCAGAATGATCTTTGCATAAACTCTTCAGCATTTCCCATTGACCACGGGATTGAATGAAATTCTCTTCATGATTTAATATAATTTCTATCTACTTCTGTACTTCTGTCCTCTGTTAGCCTGTCCATCCTTTTCTTTTCTCTCACCCTTTACACTCCATGCTTCAGCCAGATCAAGCAAGCTTGTATTTCTCTAGAAAGACCATATTCCCTCTTACCTCTGGTACTTTGTACATGGTGAAATTTTAGCCTGGAGCCCTTTCAGCTAAGAATCTTATTCATAGTTAAGGTCTCAGTTTAGATATCACTTCAAATCTGGAAGAGACACTCTTTAGGGTACCACCCAAAATTTTTTTTTGTCTGTTTAATTAATCCATACTTCTCCCGTGATAATGTTTCTCTCATTAAATTGGAATTACATTTTCCCCAGTAAATATACTACTAAAATGCAAGCTTCTTAGGAAATAGGAAGCCTGCTTGCTCACTGGTTGAAATGCAGCACGATTGTGGAGCATGACACGTGGTAGGCATTCAAGAGGGCTGCAGTTACTGAATAAATGCTTAGATTATGGAATCCATCCTTCTAATACATATCAATTTTTAATGGATCAGGGATTAATGACGGAATAATTATCCCTAAGTTTTCCTTAATATATTTCTTTGGCTATCTTCAACATTTTCATCTTCTGTTTCTATCATTTTCTATACTGTATATTTTTCTATATTTTTGATCCCAAGAATCAGGTCACCGCTTGTATTTTTTTCACCTTGCCCGATACAAAGAGACACTTGAAAAATGCTGATCTATTGTATAAACTAACAACTGGGATAAATTGAAAAACTGAAGCACAGCGACCAAATTAACCGAAAAGGGAGAGGGAGAAAGGACAGTCGCTCTGACACAGAGAATGCTTTCTGGAGCTGAGGTGCTGTCACCACGTTTCTGACTGATAACAGAGCTGGTAGCTATCGTTAGGAGATTGCTTTCAAAGACAGCAGACCCTGCAGCGGTGGGTGCACGTACATTTTGAGAGGGGGAAAATAATGTCCACCCAAACATCAATGTTGTAAATTGCATGTGGTGATGAATTAGAGCTTTCTTCTCCAAACAATGAAACTGGAAAGTGATTGAAAGTGAGTGAAGCATGAAAAAGAAACTCATATTCAAAACACTCCCAGAAGAAAGAATGCCTGTGTAATGACTGTGCTCAAAACCTATCATTTCTAAATATATGCTATCAGCTTCATCAGAAACTGGTCCAAGTTTATAAACATTTAGTCAAATAATAAGTTTCAGGTAAAATTACCCTTTATTTTAGATAGAGGCTTTGACTATATGATTACTACAAAAAATTCTGGTACTCTTTGTTCCTTTGTCTTAAGTGTGCTCAGTTCTTTAAAAGTCTTTGTATTACTATTGTACCCCTTTATATAAAGTATATATTGAGGAGATCAAGTCTTCTGTGGACTGTGAGTGAAAGTGTTCGAAAGTCATAATTACAAATCACGCTGCATTTGTGAGTATAAAGAAACTGCCTTGTTGCTCCTGAGAAGAAATTTTACCTTTCAGACTATGTGGGTGGAAATAATGCACCATTACTGAAATTTTACTCCTCTAACAGGAAATCTTTGGTAAACAAAATACATTTAACTAGAGACTTTATTTGCCGAATTAGAAGTAGACCAACAGTTTACCAGTAAAACTTCCTTCAAAAAACTAGGACGCCACCAGGAGTAGGCTTAAGGTTGCCTTCTGTGGATTATTTTCATAACTCCTTTGAAATCAGCAATTAAACATACAGCTATTGAGTAGTTGCCTTTATATTTAGGACTGTGCTGGACAATGGAGATGCAAAAACAAAGATCCTAACTATTATTCCTGCTGTCAACTTGCATACAGCCCCAGGGAATGCTCAACATTTTTTTTTAACTCACGTGATTTTTGTTTGCTTTAAATTTTAAATTCCATCATATGTAATCCTTTCTTAAGCAATTCAAGAAAATGTTTTTCCTTTGCACCCAGATAAAACTAAAACTAGAACTCATGGTTCACAGGATTCCAACTGATGTGGTCTAAGTTTATGGTCTCTTCCACCATCTCCTCTTCGTTTACTGTGCTGTTTACCTTGCTTGGAAAAGGGACTCTTTCAAATCTTGGTATGGCTCACGCATTCTCTCTTTGTATTTCTTTCCTCAGTGAGGCTTTCTCTGACATGTTATTTAACAATAACTTCTTACTCCTCAACCCTAAGTTAGTCTCTATGCCCTCCATTGCTTAATATTCTTCTTTATTTAAAAAAAAAATTGAGGATAGATTTTATTTATTTATTGAATTTTATTTATTTATTGATAGCACTTACCCGAAATATTTGTTTACATTAAGGGAAAGCAAAGGGGGTGGGGGGGAGGAAAAGAAAAATTCCCATAGAATGAAGTTCCTTGAGGAAAAGACTATTCTGTTATCTGCTGTATTCATATCACATAACAGTATAGCCAATGGGAGGTGCTTGATGAGTATGTGTTAACATGAATGAATGAAGTTCTGCAGAGGCCTAGGCCATTCAGCATATGGTGCCATGGTCCTGCATAGGGCAGTAGTTTCTGCACAACTGGAATGGCCATGAAGGCTCAGGAAGTCCATCAACACATTCTGCAGTGTTTTGTCCAGTCTCCCATCAAATGCAGGTTTACAAATCATAATTTGGCACTTAGACACAAAAACAGACGCAGAAATTCCCCTCAAGCCTTCCACGCTGACCCATTTTAAATGCTAATTTTTCATGAACTTACACATTAGACACAGTCCTTAACATTCCTGCCCTGGCTGGGTGGCTCAGTTGGTTGGAGCATCATCCCAGACACAAAAAGGATACATACCTAGGTTTCAGGTTCTATCCCAGGTAGGGGCATGTGCTGGAGGCAACTGATCTGATCGATGTTTCTCCCTGACATTGCTGTTCCTCTCTCCGCCCGTCCCCCTCTTTCTCTCTCCCTCCCTCTTTCTAAATACATCCTCAGGTGAGGATTAAAAAAATAAATTTATGAAAAAAATATGTATATATTACTAAAATATTGCTATAAATTTGGTTATAAAGTCAATTTTTATTAAAATATTAAAAAAACAACATTTTAGTAAATAGGTTTCCTATTTACCACTTACATATTATTTTTGTTTTTAAAAATACATAAGTAGCCGAAACCGGTTTGGCTCAGTGGATAGAGCGTCGGCCTGCGGACTCAAGGGTCCCAGGTTCGATTCCGGTCAAGGGCATGTACATTGGTTGCGGGCACATCCCCGGTGGGGGGTGTGCAGGAGGCAGCTGGTCGATGATTCTCTCTCATCGATGTTTCTAGCTCTCTATCCCTCTCCCTTCCTCTCGGTAAAAAATCAATAAAATATATTTAAAAATACATAAATATTTAGAAAGCTGGATTTCTTCAATTAAAATGTATCTGTAATGAGTACATGCATTGTAAAATAAAAGTAGCACTTTAGGTTACCTTAAAGCATGGCTAGGTTTAAACTTTACAAATACTTTACTACAATGTGCCAATGAAATCAGCCAGTTTCAAAAAATAGTTTGGACGAAATGTACACACCTGTTAGACACTGCATCCGACATTGTTTAACTGCTTAAACTGCATCTGTCTTAATTTAAAGACTGCACTTGCAAATACTAAGGGTGCTTTGAGAATGTTTATGTACCAGTTTCCTTTTTAGTCTGAGAGACAGTCCTCAATGTGATAAATTACGTTTCTGGTAGAAAACCCATTCCAGAAATCCCTCTGAAGTGCATACCTATTAAACTAGAAGATCTTTAAAATGAATACACTTTTATAATGCTAAAAAGAAATTGAAGGCAAGGCACTGAAATAAAATACCTGATGCTTGGAGAATAAGAGGAAACCTGGTATCCTGTAGAATTTACCTCTTTTATTCATGCCTCATTAAAATAAAATAAAAAGATAAAACAGTAGAAGTAACACAAAGTATCAAATGTCATGCTCAAGGTATGTTTTCGCTCCATGTAATTATGTTATTTTAATTCATATGGTTAAACCAGATTGCTTTGTGTTACCTTTAAAAAAAATCTGATATTGTAAACTGAATTTATGAGAGGACATGATTTATAGATGAGAAGTTTGAATTGTACCACTGGGCAATGTTCAGATTGAATTCTTCCATTTCCCATCTACCCTTCAGGTTCCTCGGAGCAAATATTGTTGAAAAACATGCCCCAGTAATATTTCCTTAGATACACAGATGCTTCTGGGCAAAAAAGTTAATTCTACCTCTAACACAGAAACAAGTTGCTCCTTGTAAACCTCTCTCAAGCCCTTCCTCTCCCTCCTTCTCCCGTCCCCTCCCAGCAAAACTTCCTTCCTGACAAGTTAACTTGAAAGCAACTCAGTGACTGTTTTCTCATTCAAGTCCCAAGTCCTAGGCAGTGGAGTTTGTCAGAAGGAAGACACTCCTGAACAGCTGTAATAAGAGATGCTCTTCTAACTTGAAGTTTGCAACATAAAAGCACTCTAGGAAGAATGAAATGTCAGCTGGGAAAAGCACTTGAGGCACTGGAAGCAATATAGCAGCTGTTAGTGGACAGATTCCTCTTATAGACGTCTATGTGATTTTCTTAGCCAGGGACATATCTGTGAGGCATATGAATGCGCCAGAAGATTAAAAAATTCATTTACACTTATCAAAATGTCTGAGGGAACTATTTGAAGTGTGAGAATCCTTTGTAGTTTTTACAAGGAGGCCTTTTCGGAAGCAAGAAACGCCATGTATTGGAAAGGCCAGTTTTAAATTTCAACTAAAAAAGGTTCTTATTTTAGGACCAAACAGTAGAGCACATTTTAAAAAGTGGGTAAAAAGTAACATTCTTCTATGAGCTAACAAAATGGTTATTAGCAGAAAATTATCAATAGAACAAATTATTTTAATGTTCTAACTTATGTTGTCATTTATGTATTAATATGTATATAAACATATATATTCTAAAATAGAACACACTGGAGACATCTGTTCAACTGAAGGTAATTATGTAAATGTATGTACACAGGGCTTTTATGTTTTTCAAAAAATACAGAATGTTCCAAAAAGTGTATACAAACTTTAACAGCAGATGGCTGAATTTTGAAAATGAAATGCATTTTAATAAACACTACCTTTATCATTATTCAAAGTGTGTATATACATTTTCTGGGACACCCTATATATTTAATTTAAAATTCAAAACAAATAAGTAATGTAGAGCAAATATTTTCTTTTCATAGTAAAGACTGGGAACACTAAGACTGAGAGAATTTGTCTCTGGCCCTCCAAAACTGCCTCAGAAATCAAATGCAACCCTTCTAGTTCTAAATCAACCCTACGCCTAGCAGAGTGCGTAACATTACGCCTAGATGTTCATTTTTCATTAAAGAAAGTAATTTTCTATTTAAAAAATATTAAGTGGTATGTTGAAATAAAATGGTCACATGAACATCATTTAGTAATATTAATTATGTAGCATTGGTGGAACATAAAATTCTTGAAAATAAATTTAGATGGCATGTGGCTTTTGATGAGATGAGAAGGCATCTATCCTTCTTGGAACAAGATAGACAAGCAGCTACCAGATGACTACTTAATACATAACTGGAAGATCACAAACGGGCAAGCAGAAGTGGCGTTCACCTGGAAAGTCATGATCGCTTGCTTAGTTGCCAGACATGAGCCAACTCTAAGACCCAGCAATCATGGCTTGAACAGTCGTAATCTACCTGTTCCTCCCTTAGAGGACCTATGGTCATTTCTTTGGGTAACTCGTGAGCCACATGCGGCTCTTTGGCCCCTTGAGTGTGGCTCTTCCACAAAATACCACGGCCTGGGCGAGTCTATTTTGAAGAAGTGGCGTTAGAAGAAATTTAAGTTTAAAAAGTTTGGCTCTCAAAAGAAATTTCAGTCGTTGTACTGTTGATATTTGGCTCTGTTGACTAATGAGTTTGCCGACCACTGGCCTAGGGAAAAGGGAATAATAGATCCTTAGGGGACTTGTGGATGCAGGGTCTCTGTAGATACTGATATTTGGGATCCAAGGTGTTGTCACGTCTCCCCTGTTAGAGGAAGTATGCATATGACCAGGTAATAAAAAGAGCTCAGGTCCATCTTACAGGGGGTCCCCTGGACCCACTTTGACCCAGACTATGCTCATTTCTCTGGCACCTAAATGGATATATTTAGCTATTGGCACAACCATTACATTTCTTCCTTGACCTTGGAGTAAGAGCCAGAAGGAAAGTCCAGAAGGAAGCTCTGAAAATCTAGCCTCTCATTGAGATAGTCAATAAAAAATCAGTAGCCATTCACTGACTGGCAAGGACATGAAGCCATGTTTGTGGGTGAGTTGCTGTTGTCCAGCTTTCCCATGGGATCAGACCAAAGCTAGTCTTTGGCTGAGACCACATATTCATCATGATTTCTACTTCTTTCTTTCTTTTATATATATATATTTTATTGATTTTTTTACAGAGAGGAAGGGAGAAGGAGAGAGAGTTAGAAACATTGATGAGAGAGAAACATCAATCAGCTGCCTCCTACACACTCCCTACTGGGGATGTGCCCACAACCAAGGTACATGCCCTTGACCGGAATCGAACCTGGGACCCTTGAGTCCGCAGGCCGACGCTCTATCCACTGAGCCAAACCGGCCAATGCATAATTTCTACTTCTGCTTTATCCACTTTGAGTCTTTCCCTTCTGCTGACAACACTTCCTAAATAAGTCTTTTGAACATTAATCCCTGACTTAAGTTCTTCTTTAGGAAACCAGCCCTACCACATTTGAAATAGCAGCCCTCCCCACCCCCCTCCCCACCCCGCTACCACCTTTCATATTCTATCTGCTATCTGCTCACCCATTTTATTTGTTGTTGTTTTTTTACATATTTCAAAACCACTTTATATTTTAAAATAATTTCTTAAAGATTTAATTAAATGAATCCCTAATTAACCCAGCCTGTATGGCTGAGTGGTTGAGCATTGACCTATGAACCAGGAGGTCACAGTTAAATTCCCAGTCAGGACACATGCCCAGGTTGCTGGCTTGATCCCCAGTAGGGGGCATGCAGGAGGCAGCCAATCAATGATTCTCTCTCATCATCGATGTTTCTATCTTTCTCTCCCTCTTCCGTTCTCCCTGAAATCAATAAAAATATATTTTAAAAAAATAAGTAGCTCCCTAATTAGATTCTAAGCTTTTCTGTGTCCAGATACTTTGTACTGTTTACTACTTTAGCCCAGATAAAATATGACCTAAGCAATAGCGGATTCTAAAACAAAAATTTGTCAAATAAATGAACATATGAATAAGTAAATGAATTTGAAATAGTTAACTTTTCTTTACCTTTTAATCAAGTTGTTCTTTAGTAGGTAGTTAGCAAAGTTATTCATAATAGGGAAATTCAGTTGCTTAATTTAACATTTTTTTTTCTATTTTGTAGATTCAAAGAGGATCAAGAAAACATTTTGAACAAAATTAAATATACTCATAAGTAAGAATTTAGGAATTTCTATGAATATAATTTTAGTTTTATCCTTAGATTATTTTTTCATATTTACAAAATGAGTAATTTTCTTTCAATGTCCTATATCTTGGGTCCTCTAGCTTTACCTTAGTATTAATCTATATTTTGAAACAAAGCATTTTACTAATTGATCTCTATTGGTTAATAGTCATTTCATAAATGGAACTGTATAAATCTTTAATTATCCCAACATGCCACCAATTTAAAGAATGTCACGGTTCTGCACAATTAAGCTTCTGAAACTCAGTGTAAGGTGGTGGATAGATTTTACTATATCCCATAACTTATAAAACTGCTATAATTTTGGGGATTGAATAGATCTCTGAAATCATTGTGGTTATAGCAATATTAACTTATATAAAGATTTCCTAATCCACTCATCTGCTGATGGGCATTTCGGCTGTTTCCAAATTTTAGCTATTATAAATTGTGCTGCTATAAACATATATCTTTTCTGATTGGTGTTTCTGCTTTCTTGGGATATATTCCTAGAAGTGGGATTACTAGGTCAAATGGAAGTTTCATTTTTAGTTTTTTGAGGAAATGCCATACTATTTTCCACAGTGGCTGCACCAACAGCAGTGCACGAGGGTTCCTTTTTCTCCGCATCCTCGCCAGCTCGTGTTGTTTGTTGATTTGTTGATGATAGCCATTTTGACAGGTGTGAGATGGTATCTCATCTATACAATGGAATACTCTGCTGCTGTAAAAATGAAGAAATTCTTACCATTTGCGACAGCATGGATGAAACTGGAGAGCATTATGCTAAGCAAAATAAGTCAGTCAGAGAAAGATAAATATCACAAGATCTCACTCATTAGTGGAATATCATGAATAACATAAACTGATGAACAAAAATAGAACCAGAGTCATTGAAGCATCGAAGAGACTGTCCAACCTATGAGGGAAGGCGGGAGGTGAGGAGTAAGAGATCAACCAAAGGACTTGTGTGCATGCATATGAGCATAACCAATTGACACAGACTGGGGGGTATGGAGGAGAGCATGTGCTAGGGGGTAGAGGAGGCTGGGGAGAGGTCAATGGTGGAAAAAGGAGACTTATGTAATACTTTAAAAATTGCTTTTTCTTTATTGATTAAGGTATTACATATGTGTTCTTATCCCCTCTTCCTCCCCCCCCCCAAATCCTCCCCCTACTTATGCCCTCACTCCCCTGGTGTCTGTGTCCATTGGTTAGGCATATATGCATGCATACACATCCTTTAGTTGATCTTTCCCCCTTACCCCCACCCTCCCCTACCTTCCCTCTGAGGTTTGACGGTCTGATCGATGTTTCTCTGTCTCTGGATCTGTTTTTGTTCATCAGTTTATGTTGTTCATTATATTCCATAAATGAGTGAGATCATGTGGTATTCATCTTTCTCTGACTGGCTTATTTTACTTAGCATAATGCTCTCCAGTTCCATCCATGCTGTTGCAAATGGTAAGAATTCCTTCTTCTTTACCGCAGTGTAGTATTCCATTGTATAGATGTACCACAGTTTTAATCCATCTGCTGATGGACACTTAGGCTGTTTCCAAATCTTAGCTATGGTGAATTGTGCTGCTGTGAACATAAGGGTGCACATATCCTTCCTGATTGGTGTTTCTAGTTTCTTGGGATATATTCCTAGAAGTGGATCAAATGGAAGTTCCATTTTTAGTTTTTTGAGGAAACTGTCCTTATTTGCAGATGACATGATACTGTACATAGAAAATCCTAAAGACTCCATCAAAAAATTATTAGACTTAATAAATTAATTCGGCAATGTAGCAGGATAAAAAATTAATGCCAAGAAATCTATGGCATTTCTATACACCAATAGAGAACTTACAGAAAGAGAGACTACAAAAGCAATCCCATTTACCATAGCACCAAAAAAATTAAGATACCTAGGAATAAACTTAACTAAGGAGGTAAAAGACCTATACGTGGAAAACTACAGGACACTGAAAAAAGAGATAGAGGGAGACATAAACAGATGAAAGAACATACTGTGTTCATGGGTTGGTAGAATCAACATAATTAAAATGTCCATACTACCCAAAGCAATCTGTAGATTCAATGCACTCCCCATTAAAATACCAAAGGCATATTTCACAGACCTAGAACGAACTCTCCAAAAATTTATCTGGAATAAAAAAAGACCCTGAATAGCTGCAGCAATCCTGAAAAAGAAGAACAAAGTAGGTGGGATCTCAATACCAGATATCATGCTGTATTACAAATCCACTGTTCTCAAAACAGCCTGGTACTGGCACAAGAACAGACATATAGGTCAATGGAATAGAATAGAAAACCCAGAAATTGACCCAAACCACTATGCTCAATTAATATTTGATAAAGGAGGCAAGAACATACAATGGAGTCAAGACAGTCTCTTCAATAAATGGTGTTGGAAAAATTGGACAGATACATGCAAAAAAAAAAAAAATGAAACTAGGCCACCAACTTACACCATACACAAAAATAAACTCAAAATGGATATAGGACTTAAACATAAGATAGGAAACCATAAAAATACTAGAGGAATCCACAGGCAGCAAAATCTCAAACATATGGTGAAGCAATTGCTTCACTGATACCACTTCTAGGGCAATGGAAACTAGAGAGAAAATAAACAAATGGGACTACATCAGAATAAAAAGCTTTTGCACAGCAAAAGAAACCATCAACAAAACAAGAAAGTCCACTGCATGGGAGAACATATTTGCCAATGTTATCACTGATAAGGTTTAATCTCCAACATTTACAGGGAACTCATGCAACTTAACAAAAGGAAGATAAACTCCAAACTCCCAGCAAAGAGGGTTGGGGCAGAATCTGTAGAGGCTGAACTTATATACATAAAATAAGGTTAAGAATTGGATGAATATGGGGAGGACCTCAGTTCAGTATAGAGGAAGTAGAAAGGGGATGAGTGTATAAGAAGAAAGAAAACGAGAAGAAAATAATAATAATCATAAATTTACAAAAAATTGATTTGAAAAATGGTATAAAAATAAAAATAAATAAAAGGTAGCAAATAAAATAAAATAGAATGATGGAAAAATAATGTGAAAAGAAATAGAAAATAAAGCAACAAACAAAAAAAGGAAAATAAAGAAAAAAGAGATAACAAAATAATAAAGTAAAATAAAAATAAAAAAGTGAAGTGTCGTTCCTTTGGCAGGTTTAAGATCCCACTCTTCCGTACTGTCTGCTGCTTCTCAGTTTCCTGTTGCTGGGACTGAAGGCCTCTCTTTAGGCCAGTCCCTCTGGACTCTCAGGGACTAATTCAGATTTTTTTTTATCCTTTGTACCACTCAGGGTGTAGCCTGGGTGTGGCTGTATTTGTTGCCTGAAGACTGCAGGGAGGGGCTATCTCTTCAGGATAAAATAGCTGCCCAGGTCCTGTGGGTCAGGTATGACTCAGAGCCAGACTCATGGCTACCTCTCCTGGACCCTCTTCTCTCCCCAGACTCCACAAGTCTGCACCTCCACCTGCCCCTCAGCCATGGGTGAGTGTCTGTATTTGAAAGGTCCTATGAACTAGGTTCAGCAAACAAAAGCAAAGACCAAAAAGCGGCGAAAGATCTGCGCCACTGTGAGGCTCCCCCCTCTCCCCCCCGCCGGTACAGCATGGCCTGGGCAGCTGTCCAGGCTGCCCCCGCTGCTCAGTCTTTCGTGGCTGTGGACCCAGATCTAGAATCCCCTGCTGCCAGCAGTCCTGCGGACCTCCTTTTCACAGTCAGACGCTATGTCTGTGCAATCCCCATTAAGATACCAATGGAATATTTCACAGACCTAGAACAAACTCTCCACCAATTCATATGGAATAAAAAAAAGACCCCAAACAGCTGTAGCAATCTTGAGAAAGAAGAACAAAGTTGGAGGGATCACAATACCAGATATCAAGCTATACTACAAAGCCACAATTCTCAAAACTGCCTGGTACTGGCACAAGAACAGACATACTGACCAGTGTAACAGAACTGAGAACCCAAAAATCGACCCAAGCCATGATGCTCAATTAATATTTGACAAAGGAGGTAAGAGCATACAATGGAGTCAAGACAGTCTCTTCAATATATGGTGTTGGGAATATTGGACAGATGCATGCAAAAAAAAAAAAAAAAAGAAAGAAACTACACCATACTCAAAATGGATAAAGGACTTAAACGTAAGATGAGAAATCATAAAAATCTTAAAAGACTCCATAGGCAGCAAAATATCAGACATATGTCATAGCAATATCTTTACCGATACAGCTCCTAGGGCAATGGAAACTAAGGAGAAAATAAACAAATGGGACTACATCAAAATAAAAAGCCCTGCACAGCAAAAGAAACCATCAACAAAACAACAAGAAAGCCCACTGCATGGGAGAACATATTTTCCAATGTTATATCCAATAAGGGCCTAATCTCCAAAATGTATAGGGAATTTATACATCTTAATAAAAAGAAGATAAACAAACCAATCAAAAAATGGGCAAAGGACTTATATAGACGTCTTTTAAAAGTGGGCATACTGAAGGCCAAGAGACATATGAAAACATGCTCTAAGTCACTAATCATCCAAGAGATGCAAATCAAAATGACAATGAGATACCATCTCACACCTATCAGATGTGATATCATCAACCAATCAACAAACGACAAGTGCTGGGGAAGATGCAGAGAAAAAGGAACCCTGGTGCACTGCTGGTGGGAATGCAGACTGGTGCAGCCACTGTGGAAAACAGTATGGAGTTTCCTTAAAAAAATTAAAAATGGAACTCCCATTTGACCCAGTAGTCCCACTTCTAGGAATATATCCCAAGAAACCATAAACACCAATCAGAAAGGACATATGCACCCCTATGTTCATAGCAGCACCATTTACAATAGCTAAGATTTGAAAACAACCTAAGTGGATGAATGGATTAAAAAAGAGTGGTACATCTACACAATGGAATACTACACTGCTGTAAAAAAGAAAGAACTCTTATGATATGCAACAGCATGGATGGAACTGGAGAGCATTATGCTAAGCGAAATAAGCCAGTCAGAGAAAGATAAATATCGCATGATCTCACTCATTTGTGGAATATAATGAACAACATAAACTGATGAACAAAACAGATCTAGAGACAGAGAAGCATCAAACAGACTGCAAACCTCGGTGGGAAGGCGGGGTGGCGGTGGGTCAGGCGGGGTGTTTAAGAGATCAACCAAAGGACTCGTATGCATGCATGTAAGCATAACTAATGGACACAGACACTGGGGATGGTGAGGGAATGTGTTTCACCATCCCCAGTGTCTGTGCCGGTGGTGGGAGTGGCCGGGGAAAAAGGAGACATGTGTAATATTATATGTAACACTTTAAACAATAATAAAAAAAAAGTTGTAGAAGGTTCTCAACTACCTGATTATAACCTAAAATCACGGTTCATCTGAGGTTGAATAAGATTACAGTATATTTTTGACAATCACTTGGAATGAAAGTTTGAAACTAAATTCAAACTAAGAATATAGTTTTAAAAGGACATATGTAGATTGAGAAATGTGAACCTACTACAAGTGCTTTTCAAACACAGAAACTATAGGTCCTCAGAGTGACATCAGGGGCAAAAAGGTGTCTTGCGTGAGGGGTATGAGAACAATACCCCTGCTTCAATCACTTTGCTCCTACTTGCTAAACGTGTTTTAATTGAAGAAAAGACTTCGCTACTAAAATAATGAAACACCTTTATTCCTCTCTTTTACTCAGCCCATAGCTGACACAAGTCTTCCTGCTTCTAGTTTCAAAAGTCTGATATTTCCTACTATCCTCACAGCTAATCACCATGTTCAAAACCATTATCATTTTCCACCTGTGCTATTGCAATAACCTTCCAAATGGTCCCTTTTGTTATCTTACAGTCTGTTCTCAACAGAGCAGCTGGAATAATCCTTTTTAAAAAGATAAGTAAAACCGGGTCACTTCTGTGCTCGTGACTCCTTGATGGTATTCTTACCCCCCATACCATCTGCCCCATATGGTACCTCGTATCACCCCTAAGTGAGGTGCCCCCTCTCCTTACTATCTCTCTGATCTCATCCTTCCCGATCTCCTCTTGCTTGCTTTGTTCTAGCTGGCTTCGGGGCATCTTTGCTACATGCACAAACTTGCTAATTATGCTTCTACTTCAGGGTTTTTGCATTTCCTATTCACTCTGACTAGCCTACTCTTTCCCCAGAACAGGCACTAAAAAAATGAATGTGATGACCACTAGACCAAATGACTTCTAAGAGTATTTTTATGACATTGGTTCTGTAATTACAAGAAATTCTTGCATTGGAAATACCTGGAATTGAACCAGATGCTCTCTCAAAATACAGTAAAGGTGATGAACTCAGTGTCTGTTGCGGTGATACAGTGTCTATTTCCAAAATATCGATTTGACTCCTGATGGGGGAATTTTGAACCATTGATGTCAGTACCAAAGATGTCAGCATACATTCAATTACCACTATTTATAGAATACGGATATCACTGTATTATACCATGCAGCAAAGAATTTAAAAATTGCATTTGTTGTTAACATTTAGAAAACTTATAATTTTCACTATAATAAATTCAAAGAATCATGTCTTGTGTTCATCATGCCCAATTCTTCCCATATTCTCCACTTATTAGATATTACTTATAACAATTAGTTTTAAGATCATTCCCCAAAATCACTGTCTGAAAATGTTAAGCAGCCATACTTTATTTCTAGAAATAGACACTTGAATGCCGACTTGTCAAGGGATCTGGGTTCTAATGATCAAATCATTTAACTTTTTGAGGTCCTACTTAATTCCTCTTATGTAGTAGACAGCCACTATGATGGCCCCAATGGTCCTCACCGGTATTCAAACTCTTGTATAATTCTGTCCTTTTGACTGTGAGATATACTTAAATTGACTCATTTCTGATTAATAGACTAAAAGGAGAAGTGATGGGTAGTCATTTCTGAAATTAGGTTATAAGAAGTCTATGGTTTCTGTCTTGGGTGCCCTCTCTCACTCTCTATTATATTGTTTATTCTGGAAGAAGTAAGTCAACTTTCATGTCTTTTTTTTTTATTTAATCTTTTTTATTTTTCAATTACAGTTGACATAAAATATTGTATTAGTTTTAGGTGTACACCCCAGTGATTAGACATTACATAACTCACTAAGTGATCATCCCAATAAATCTCATATCCATATGACACCATATATAGTTATTAGAATACTAGAGACTTGGTGCAGGAATTTGTGATGGGTGGGGTCCGGCCGGCCCACCCCGATCAGGGCCAATCAGGCTGGGCTGGTCAAGGGGAGGGGCCGCAGGCAGTTGGTGGGCTGTCCCTACCCCCAATGGGGGGGCAATTGGAGGGGGAAGGCCAGGGGTAGGGGCTGCGGTCGGATGGCTGCCAACCCCACCCCATGGTCGAACTCCCTGTTGAACTATGTCGAACTCCTGGTTGAGGGGGCAATTTGCATATTAGCCTTTTATTATATAGGATTATTAACTATATTCCCTGTATTGTACTTTGAATCCCCATGACAATTTTGTAACTACCATTTTGTACTTTTTTAAAATCCTCACTGGAGGATATTTTTTTCATTGATCTTTTAGAGAAAGAGTGGAAGGGATGGAGGAGTGGGGAGAGAGAGAGAGAGAAACATTGATGTGAAAGAGGCAATTTACTGGTTGCCTCCCACACATGCCTGACCAAGGCCAAGGCTTGAACCTGCAACTAAGCTACGTGCCCTCACCTGGGAATTGAACCCACGACCCTTTGGTCTGAGGGCCAACACTCTAACCACTGAGAAACACTGGCCAGGGCCCAGCTAAGTTACTCTTGAATCTCTAACCCGTAAAGACTATGAGATAATAAATGTTTGTTATCATATCATATAATAGCATACCATATCATATCATAGTAATACCATATCAAAGGAATAGCGTATCTAGAGATATGTTCCATAAGGACAATATTATTAATGTAAAGTTCTTTCCTCTGTCTCTTAAACTCCTGCCTGCTTTTCTAGGTATAATCAAACTAGACTATACGACCTGTCATTTTCACAAGCCAGAGAGTAATAATAGTAACTTGAGAAGAAATATAATTTTGCATTGTGATAAATCAATTAAGTGGCAATGGGTACATAAAATATATTTTATGTACATTAATTTTGTCCTAAAACTCTGGTCTCTTAATAAGTAAATTTCCTAAATATTTGCCCAACTGTAGTCTAAAATGAAGACAACCAAGTCTAAGTGACTGTGCTAGCCCTCTTGCAAGGTCACCTAGAGGAGACTTAGTTCTGTACAGACCTGGGTTGCCTCAAAAAGGCAGCAGCAGACAGGCTGGTCAGAAGACAGCAGCCTTGATCTTCATGGCTCCTGCCCTTTGCATTCCAGGCTTACACTAATGCCCTTTGAATAACATCATTTGATCTTTCTGGTCCATCCACATTGCTCTGGTTTTAATTGGTAAAAGGGCATTGATATCAACCCGTCAGTCCTGGCCTTGTTATATTATGGCTCTGGTACCAGGAACCTCCAGCATCACTGATCCTTTTATTTGTATAAAAGGAGAAATCTTTCAACATTATTTATATAACTAACACCTCCACAGCTCAAAGCAGCAGCCTGCAACCTCAGCTTTCTTCCAATCTTTTATAGCCTTTATGTGTATATACAAGCTTCAGCATTTTTATCTTTACTACTTTATCATAGGTAAACTTCAATGTGAATTTATATATAGATACATGCAGACAAATCTATAGGAACATACACATGTACATGCAAATACAAGAATTTTTCCAGATAAAATCAGTGTATAATTATCTAACAGTTAGTGAAAATAGGTAAAGTAATAAATACAATAACTTTTACTATATTAACAGATGACACCTTATATTAAAAAGTACATAAGAAGTGCCTTAACTGTTTTTGTGTCTTCATTAAAATAGGTAATAGAAAGCTGTCTAATCACACACACACACACATATGCTTTTCTCCTTACAAAACATTTAGAAACACATGCTGCTATTTGTTCAGGCATTTTCATTAGCAAATTATCTTTAGAGTTCTCTGATCAGAGTCCACGCATGCATTTCTTGAATCATCTTTAGTTATAAGTTGACATTATATAATGACAATGCTCAGGTAGTGTCTGTTTGGAGAATGCTGGGTTAAATAAAGTGAGATAAATTTTGTCACCTCAGGAATATTAGATTTTAATGTGCATATATTTATTATGGATATGCAACAGGGCACTATAGGATGCAGCATTTCTAAAAAAAAATCCTGATAATTTATTTTAGCTAATGAAACATAGTTTTTGAAAGAAAAAGAAGAAAAGGGGAAGGAAGGAAGGAAGGAAGGAAGGAAGGAAGGAAGGAAGGAAGGAAGGAAGGAAAGAAGGAAGGAAGGGAAATATAGGAAGGAAGAAGGGAAGAAAAAGAAAAATAGAGGGACATACATTACTTTCCAATTGGTTAAAAGGCAGAAAAAGAAATGAGATAATTCATTGACTAGAATCTACCTAGCATGTTATTGTGTTTTTACATATATTTTAACCATCACATTGAAAGTGGTCTTAGAGATGTGTGTGTGTGTGTGTGTGTGTGTGTGTGTGTGTGTGTGAGAGAGAGAGAGAGAGAGAGAGACAGAAAGAGAGAGAGAGAGAGAGAGAGAGATTTGTTGTCCTACTTATTTATTCATTCATTGTTTGATTCTTGTATGTGCCCTGACTGGGGATCAAATCTGCAACCTTGGTGTATGGGGATGATGCTCTAACCAATTAAGCTACCTGACCAGGGCCAGACTTAGTTTTAAATACTATTAAATGCTTACTTTCATGCAAAGTGCCATTTGAAATTACTTCCCTGAATTGTTTAGGAATATGAAGCCAGATATTTAACACCTCAGCTTCCTGAAGGAACCGGGTATAAAGGCATCACTTGTCCTTGTGCTCAAGTGAAACCCGCAGTAAGCCTATGTTCAATGAAGTGCTGTCCTTCTGACAAGAACAGAGGAGGCAGCTACCTTGTGAGCAGCAATGTAGACTGTGCTGGCTGCGGCTTTCACAGCAGGGACTTATCAGGCTAGCCTACATTTTATTTGGGAAACCTTAAGCACCTTTTCATGAGGGTGTCTACATGGGCTGGCTTAAGAGTTTCTTACTACTGCCATAGGCCAACATACACTCATTGCCTTCTCTCACATTTTGATTTAGAAGCTGTCAATTCATTACCCTCTCCATCTGACAGACACTCTGCCTTAGGATTGCTATATTTCACGAGGTATTTAGTTAGTGGAGAGGAGGCAACTAAGTATGGCATTTTTAATATTGGGGAAGGGGATGTAACACAACTAATTTTTTTGTGACTACTTTTGGTATTGTCTTCTGTGCTTGTGACTTTGTGTGGATGCCTGTGTTTTGTGTGTGTGTGTGTGTGTGTGTGTGTGTGTGTGTGTGTTTTCCTGCTCCTTTACTTTATTTTCTTTTATTGCCATATTGACAGGAACCTGTGCCCTTTTGGACTGAACAATGTTGAAATAGAAAGAAATCCATTTCAAATGGCTCTATTAAAGAATAACTGATGGAGGAACCAAGATGGCAGCATAGGTAAGCACCTGAACTTGCTGTCTCGCACAACCACATCAAAACTACAACTAAAAGAAAAAACAGATATCATCCAGAACCCTGGGGAAGCTGGCTGAGTGGAAGTTCTACAACAAGAAAGAAAGAGAAAAGCACATCTAGATTGGTAGGAGGTGCAGAGGTGCAGAAGAGCGAAGGTACAGAGGTGCGTACGGAAATGGGCTGGCAACTGGGTACTCTGTGGTCTTTTTCAATTGGGAGGGAGATACAAATTCCCGACTGCTCTGAATTCCAGTACCGGGCGAGACTCTGGGGACCCAGACTCATATGGGGAGAAACTGGACTGTCTGGCATCAGGCTGGAACACAAGGGCAGCTTTCTCTCAGAGGTGGTCACAGTGTTCATTGTTCCTACCCTGGGCTGTGGGACACAGAGACCCAGGGACTTATCAGGGCAGGGTCAATGGGCAACCATTGCTGTTTGCACTGCCCCATGACTCCCTGAGACCATGCCCCACCCAATTTACAACCCCACCCAAGCTGTGTGCAGAGGCGTTTGCATATGAATGGCCTGGCCTTTTGCAACCTAACCTAACAAACTGCAGCTGGGTCAAAGAACCCCAGAGGTCAAAGAACCTCATGAATAGCAAGAACCTACAACCAAGATTACTTCCAAAAGAAGGCCTAAAGCTCATCAGCAGCCTGCATTGCTTCACAGCTGCACCTCATCTGGGCACCTCCAAACCCCAACAAAGAGGAGGAATATGCACATCTCTCTGTAGCTCCTGCTGGGTGGCCTCAGGCAATGGTTGACTTTGCACCTCCTTGGAGACCCAAGAGCCAGTGTACCAAGTGGTCAAGGTGAGACCACACCAGAATAAAACTCTTCAGATCCATAAGAGAAACACTCAGGGGGCAGACTCAGTGAGCACCAAAGCCCCAAAGCCCCACTGAAGCAAGTCCTGACCCATAAGGGTGTTTCCAGCACAGCAGTTCTCCCATTGTAGTCACAATTGGTCCTCACAGCCAATTGGACTGGAGGTCAATTCCTCCCAGTGATACCAACAGCAATCAAGGCTTAACTACAACAAGACTGTGCACACAGCCCACAAAGGGGTGCACCAAGAGCATCCACCTCAGGTGACTGGGGAGGCTGAGCCACTGGGCCCTATAGGACACCTAGCACACAAAGCCACTCTATCAACACAGGGAAGCAGCTAAAATGCGGAGATAAAGAAACAGGTCACAAATGAAAGAAATGGAGGAAAGCAAACTACTGGATATAGAGTTCAAAACCACGGTTATAAGGTTACTCAAGAATCTTCTAGAAACCTCCAAGAAATTTAGTGAGACCCTCAGGGATATGAAAAAGGACCAATTAGAAATTAAGCATACACTGACTGAAATAAAGAATAATATACAGAGATCTAACAGCAGACTAGAGAATCCCAAGAATCAAGTCAAAGATTTGAAATACGAACAAGCAAATAACACCCAACCGGAAAAGCAAAAAGAAAAAAGAATCCAAAAATATGAAGATAGTGTAAGGAGCCTCTGGGACAACTTCAAGTGTACCAACATCTGAATTATGGGGGTGCCAGAAGAAGAGAGAGAGCAAGATTTTGAAAACCTATTTGAAGAAATAATGCCAGAAAACTTCCCCTACCTGGTGAAAGAAATAGACTTTCAAGTCCACGAAGCACAGAGAACCCCAAACAAAAGGATTCCAAAGAGGACCACACCAAGACACATCATATTTAAAATGTCAAGGGCAAAAGACAAAGAGAGAATATTAAAAGCAGCAAGAAAAAACAGTTAGTTACCTACAAGGGAACACCCATATGACTGTCAGCTGATTTCTCAATAGAAACTATGCAGGCCAGACGGGAGTGGCAAGAAATATTCAAAGTGATGAATAGCAAGAACCTACATCCAAGATTACTCTATCCAACAAAGCTATCATTTAGAATTGAAGGTCAGATAAAGAACTTCACAGATAAGAAAAAGCTAAAGGAATTCATCACCGCCAAACCAGTATTATATGAAATGCTGAAAGGTATTCTTTAAGAAGAGGAAGAAGAAGAAAAAGGTAAAGATAAAAATTATGAACAACAAAGTGACAACAAATACATATCTCTCAACAAGTGAATCTAAAAATTGAGTGAATAAAAAATCTGATGAACAGAATAAACTGGTGAATATTATAGTATCAGGGGCATAGAAAGGGAGTGGACTGACAATTCTCAGGGGGAGGGCAGTGTGGGGGGTGCGGAAAGAGACTGGACAAAAATCAAACACCTATGGACGAGAACAATGGGGAGGGTAAGGGCATGGGGTGGGGTGGGAACCGGGTGGTGGGGAGCTATGCGGAGAAAAAAGAGGAACAAATGTAATAATCTGAACAATAAAGACTTACTTACAAAAAAAAAGAATAACTGATGGACAAAGATGGAAATACTAGTAGAAAATAAAAGGGAGATACACTAGAGATCTGAGTTTTATGAAGATTTGTAATACCTTAATCAATAAAGAAAAAAAAAAGAAAAAAATTGAAATACACGAATTTACAAAATAACAAGGAAAACATTAATTGGAGGCATTTTCTTATTTTCTAGTAAGGTCATAACTATAATCAAAGACTACAACTGACATATAGAAACTGTTTGGGGTTCTCTGTGCTTCGTGGACTTGTAAGTCTATTTCTTTCACCAGAAATGGTGAGGGCACCATTTATGTTCAGAATAAATAATCTTATGTTTGAAAGTTTCTGTAGTTATGAATGATACTTTTTATGACTATTAGTGACTGCCTTAAAAATTCTGTAAAACATTGCTCTAAAGAATAATGATAGACCAAAGATTGGATTAGCTATTTAAAGTCTTTTCCCAATGTATTTATAATATTATATATGAATAAAGACATGTTATTGTGGCATATTTCTGTAAATGTACCATTGAGATTCTAAATACAGCTATTGCCCATTATAAAAGGTTACTTTCTGTGATGCAGAGTAGATGGTTTATTAGGAAAAAATAGAAATCAATGACATTGAGCAATATTTTAAACTACTAGAAATATTTTCTTTTATAAGAGGCTATTATAGAAAAAGGTAACTTAAACAATGATATTTTGGGTTTGCTCTAAATGTAAATGATACAGGAGGATAAAACAAATCACCAACCTTATGCTCTTAGTTTAATAAACTCATAACTTGGAAATATGTAAGATTGCATTCAAAATGTAATCAATTTGGGGTGAACATTTTAAAAATTATGGAACAGCTACTTAATTATGAAATTTAAAATTTGACCAGAAATGATCCATATTTCTTTGAAATGTTTCCTAATTATTTCAAATCTACTGAACTTGATAAAGCATAGAAAATAGAAATACTAAAAAGATACCTAGCATTCAGACAGAAACACAACATATCTTCCAAACTGTGATAAAATATTATAGGCTAAAGTACAAAATTGTACTTAATTGTTTATTTGTTTATTTATTTACTCAATCTTTCACTCACCATTTTATTGTGCTTGTTAACAGAGCATTTGGTTAGCTGATTTAATTAATTTCTTTAGTCTAAGTTAGGAATTTCCCAATTGTTCCTGGTTGAATTTGGGCAAAAATTTTCCATGTCTTACATTATAAAAGAGGTTATATAGAGGAAACTGCATTGCTAAGATAGGATTATGTAGGTGGTTGCTAGTTTGGGCTATCTAAATGTTAAATTGAAAAATAAACTACAGTTGTCTTTCGTGAGTCCAGTTTTACTTTCTGAATGTTTAACCCCATTTGCCCATATTCCTTTTATTCACTGACTCACTTATATTCTCAAACCCACCTATTCTTCTCTTCTTTTAGCACTTTACAAAGGGCAAGTATTTATTAACAACATCTGTAATTCTGGAATTCGACATCTTTCCCTCGTAACAGAAAGACAAATTTGAAGCAGCTAGTGGGCATGGAATTTGGGGAGTTAGAGTGCCCCAATTAGAAAGTGTCTATTTGACAGGAAAAAAATATGAAAGAAAAAAAGAAAACTTACATTTATTAAGTGCTGTTGTGATGTGCCTGTTACCCTGCACATACATTTATATATTTTATTTTATTTAAGGATCAAAATAATCTGATGAGCTGGGAATTATTGTCATCATATTATAAATAATATATTTTTTTGGTAAGGAGATCTAAAAATTATCTGTATCATATGGCTGTCAAGTATATGACTACCCATTATAAAAAGTTTAGGTTCCATTACTCGTAGTTCCTCTATGGTAATGTAGCCCAATAGGTGAACAGGTGTCATATGATTCTCTTTATGTTGTCCTTTGGGAATTGGCAATTAATGAATTAACACAAGAATGTTGATACTGTGCCTCTTGCTATTGTGGTAAATAATAAACTGTCCTTCATCTATCATCTACTTGTTAGGTTCCAAATAGAGGAAAATTGTATTCCCTTTACACTTCTTGATAATGATGTCATGATTTAATTAGTACTTTTATTTTCTGATTGTAGTTTTATTTCCCTAGTGCTATGTGAAATAACTGTATATTTAAATTAATGGCTTCTTAGATCCAATGACATGTGGTAGCTAAATACATATTCCTACATTTATAAAGTATAGAATTAATGGCATTCATGCTTTCTTTCTAAGAATCTTTTTTTAATGTTTTTATTTTATTTTATTGATTTTATAGGAGAGGAAAGGAGAAGGACAGAGAGATAGAAACATAGATGAGAGAGAAGCATCAATCGGTTGTCTCCAGCAACCCACCCCCACCCCAGCTGCGGATTGAGCCTGCAACCGGGGCATGTGCCCTGACTGGGAATTGAATCAGAAACCTCCTGGTTCCTGGGTTGACGCTCAACCACTAAGCCACACTGGCTGGGCTCTCTAAGAATCTTGTCAAAGCTTCAAGTTTTTGTAGCAAGAGCTGACCATAACGTGGTATAATCCAGTACTTTCACTTAAAATTAAAGCTAGAGAGAAGCTTCCCTTTAGCTTTACTTAGGATTTTTATTTGGCCTTTGTTAGAGCTCTGTTTTGGAAAACATTTGATATTGGCCCACCTAATAAGCTCATACTTTTATTTTCACTTTCTATCCCACCTTGTACATACTCCTTTGGGAAAAGTCCTTGGAGGAGGTTGTTTGACAAAGCTGGCTTCAGGAGTACTTAGGCTGTAACAACATCTTCCTCTTACCTTTCTTTGATACAATCAGCAAGCCAAATTATTACTTTAGAGTGAGGAATAACTGTGAATGGCCAAGGCATGTCTGTATTACATTTTCATGTATCTATAGACAAGCAACATGGGAAGACAAATCATCATTGTGAGATCTGGTGGCAGGCACAGAATTACAGTAAATATTATTACTGTAATTCCATTGTTTACTAGCATTTGATTAAAAAACAAATACAAAAATCACTGATATCCCTACCCTGGGACATGACCCAATGTATAATTTGCCCCATTGACTTAGGCCTAGCTTCATGATTTAATTCTTCAGGATAATTGCGTTGCTGTTGGACGTAAGAATGAATTCTGGATATAAGAAAACAAAACAAAACAAAACAAAACAAAACAAAACAAAAAAACAGTGCCGGACCTAGAAACAATTGTCATATTGAGATTTGAAAGGAAGTAGACTGAAGATTTCTGAAAAAGAGACACATTTCCTGTGGGCATTGTGTTGAGTGGGCATGTGAAGATGACTGGTAATGTGGATGCTATCTTCAACCACATGCAGAACTAGACTGCAAAGCCAACATACTGAGAGATAGCTAGGTGGCAAGATTAAATCTCCCAAGTCACCAGACTCCAATTCTGTCTCTCTGTGCTCAGCAGATAACTTTCCCAGAGTCACATTTTATATGTCTCTTTTTGCCTTTCTTCTCTTCCCTGGAAGGAGTTGAGGGCAATAGTGTGATGGAGTAGATTTGAGCAGAAGACAGCACTACACGGACTCTCACCTATTTCTTATCACAACTCTTGTCACTAATTTTCAGCCTAGTTTAATTCTTCCCTAGATGAGAGGAGAAAAGGCAGTTTTCTTAATTCACATATAATCACTAGTCTTCCCTCTCCTATCTTTCTGACACCAGGAACAAAATTATTTTAATATTGGAGACTGCAGTATAGTGTTCTTTTTATTCGATGTCCTCATGAGGGACAGGAAAAGAGTATTCAATGTAAATGAAAATAAACCAGTTTTTGATACAAATTTTTAACTGCTACAAATAAATACTCCATATATCACATTTCTATGTATATAATTAGCCATTATAATTAATTATAATTTATAGTCTTTTAATCATTATTTCCCTAAACAAACTATGACTTCATGCATTCCTTAATCTGTTTAATGTAATTTTGGTTAGTTCTTATGATTTTCTCATACCTCCTTACTTGTAATAAAATTATTATTACATTTATTTTATGCCAGCTGATTGAGAGTTACAGTACATCAGATATTGAATTGAAATTCATATTTTTCAGACCATAGTTCTTAATGGCTTTATTATCTGATTGAGGGATTTTTCTGTTACGCACTTTAATATGTGCTCTTATTGATAATTATAGAAGCACTTATGTGTAAAAAAATGATTTTCCCATTTCAGCCATGCTAGGTTCATTGTTCTATAGGGAACAATTCTCTTTCATAATCACAAAAGTGCCTCCAAAGATAGTTTTGTACTATTCTTTTGAAAGGGTCTTTTGAAACATAATATTTTCATGACCACATATAATTTCCTGAAGCCTTTTCATAAAAGGCTAAATGCTAGCTTTTATCTCACTTACTTGATTCAATTTTTCACATTATGATCACAGGTTTTAATTTTCTTTCAGCAACTTATTTTTAAAATTCAAATAGTCGTAGACTTCTATGTAGCTTCCAAACCATTGATTGGACTATTATAAGGAACACCTCATTCTCCAGCATGATGCCCTGTGTTACTTTCCTTTACACTAACTGCAGTTACAAGTGAAAGAAGGGTCAAAGTGAGATCATTGCAATCCTTTGGAGTACCAATGGATAGTGTGACCTCTGCAAGGGAGAGCCAATCCTTCGGATTGAGTATGGCAACAAATACAGGAACCTACCAATTCTAAGAATGTCCACCAGAACATGAGCCAAAATATGTTAAATATTGGGAATTAATAAATAGGCAGGCAAGACTCAAACAGAATTGGAAATATGTTTGAACTGAGTTCTAGATCCAAAAAGCTGTTACCTTATTATTTAACACTAAAGACCCAGTGAACAAAATTCGTACACGGGTGGGGTCCCTAGACCTGGCCGGTGATCAGGGCCATCTGTGGGGTGCCTTGGCCAGCCTGGCTCTGCCCGCTCATCAGCCCTGACCCCCACCACTGCCACCAGTCACCTCCCTCTGTGGGGCAACTGGCAGGGAGATTGGGGAGATCCCTGCTGGCACCACCTTGGAAGTGACTGGTCGGGCAATCGGGGGGCGGGGTAGTGTTGCCTGCTCGCCAGCTGGCCCCGCCCCCTGCCCCCTGATTGCCCCACCGCCACTGCTGGTTGCCTCCCTCTGCGGGCAACTGGAAAGGCATGGGGGGGGGGCCCACTGGCACCTACCTTGGCTGGCCTGGGGCCTGTGGGCTGGGGGCAGCCCCTGCATTGAGCATCTGCCCCCTGGTGGTCAGTGGACATCATAATGACCAGTCGTTTCACCTGTCGTTCTGCCGTTTGATCGATTTGCATATTAGGCATTTATTATATAGGATGGTCTGTAAAATCTTGTGAATGTTGTAAGATTGTGCACAGTAAGTAGTAAAAAAAATGTTCATTATTTAGAAAGATGGATCTACTGTATTTGTTTGAAATTTCATCACAGCTGAGAGACCTGAAAAACAGTGGCTTACACAAAATGAGAATTTGTTATTATTATTATTTCTGCACATAAAAGAATATTGGAGGTAGGATGACGAGTGTTGGTATTAGTTTCCTAATATCATTAGAGAATGAAGTTCCTTCTATTTTTTGTTCAGTCTTTTTTAGGGCAAGATTATTGTTCTTGTTTTCAAGATAGCTACTGGACCACAATTATCATGTCTACCCTAGACAAGAAGGGTCAGGACAACAACTAAAAAAGATCAGGGCTAGGGCAGTCTGTCCTGCTATTTAACAATTTTCCCTGTAAAGTCTGTCTAAGAATTTCCATTTACACAGATATGCCCCATGATCATTTCTGCTCTCCAAGTGAGGCTGATAGACAGTTTTAAAAGTTGCATTGATACATCATATAAAATCAGAGTCTTGGCTGGTGTTTCTAAGTGGTTAGAGCATTGGCCTATTTACCGAAAAGTCACAGGTTTGATTCCTGGTCAAGGGCACATACCTGAGATGTAGGTTTGATCCTTAACCCTAGTCGCAGTACATGTGGGAGGCAACCAATCCATGTGTCTTTCTCACATCAATGTTTCTCTCTCTCTCTATCTCTCCCTTTCTTCACCCCTCCTCCCCTCCCTTCCACTCTCTCTAAAAAAAAAAAAAAATTAATGCAAAAGTATCCTTGGGTGAGGATTAATATAAATAAGTAAGTAAATAAATAAATAAATAATAAAATCAGAATCTCTTAGTAAGGGAGATGGGGAGGACCATTGGTAATCTCTGGACAAAAGTAGTCTCTGCTATGATTTAATGTTAGAAAACCAAAGAGAAGCAACTGAAAATTCTTGGATATAATAAAAAAATTAATATGTTTATTATATTTAAGACAGATACACAAAAATCCAAATTAATTTTTATATGCCAGCTGCACTCAGAAGTTGATTTGTGTAAAACAATAATAAGCACTACCGAAAATAAACCATAAATACTTAGAGGTTACTCTAAAAAATGCATAATATCAGCTTGAAGTTCTTTACACAACTCAATTGAGAGATGTAAGGAAAGGTTTTAGTAATTAGTGAATATACCACCTTTTGGATGCAAAATAGAGTGATTTTAAAAACCCATTATTCTCAAATTAATTTATTGGTTTAGCTTAAAGCCAATGAAATGCCAATGTGTTTTTACTTTTCAACTAGATTCTCAAAAGTATAAGAACAAAATATAAAGATTTTAAAAATTATAACAAAGATATACTTGCCCTACCAGATATAAAAATATGTTATCATGCTATTAAAAATAAACTAATGCAATTATGAAAATAACAAAAATTAGATGCCAGATCAATATAAAAAAAACAAATTGTCATGAAACAAATTAGAATATATATATTATACTTATCACATACATAGTACATAATAAAGAAATTACAAATTATTAGGAATAAAGTACAATTTTCAACAAACACATGGGAAAGTGGTTCTAAAAACTACTATCATGTTAGCCCATTGTCATATCCCAAACACCCAAATGCCATGTGAATTAAAGTATTAAAAGTTAATATATACACAAACAAACAAGAAACAAATGAATTAAAAAAATCTGGTAAACTCTGATAATTAGCTGATTTCAAGTCAGAAAGAGTTTTTTGAGACTTCTGACCAAAACTTATGTCACAAGGAAAAGACTGATAAATTTGTTAGATTAAAATTTTAAAACTTTCTCACTGTTAAAATACCATAGAAAGCACCTGAATATTCAGAAACATTTTTAAATAAAAGTGATAAAAAAGATGACATAAAGAGATAACAAGCCCAGTCACTGGGCAATGGAGTGCAAGTTACAGAAATCATTAACTGGGAAGTATTTTGTTGATGGTAGAGTATAATTAAGCACCAGCATTTGCAAAAAAAAAAAAAAAAAAAAATCCCTTAATTTCAATTCATAGAGGACTTATAATTGGCAAGTTTTTTTACACTATCTTGATAGGTTTTCTTGAGATGGACACATCTATAATGTGGATTACTTCATCACCATGAATAATATTAAGTCATGACTTTAATCACAAGTTTTGATAGATAAATCCAATACATTGTCCTGATGTACTTATAAAACATATCTATCTTAATATATTAAAACCATGGGTCCTAACGACTAGTAGAACAGTAAGGACCAAGGCTGACTAACCAGAAGTCAGTCCTGTAGACTGCTTCTGTGGCAGGCGTGGTGCCCGAGCACTGACTGCTGAGGGGACTGTGAATCAGGGCCATAGAGAGGCCTGAAGAGAGAAGCAGGGACTGATCCATTGCCTCTGTGGCAGCTTTTGATCAGCACTTGCTGCTTCTCTCTTACTCTCCCAGTCTGGCCAACAGCAGTGCCTCCATTTCTTTCCAGGCCTCTACTGGGGCTGCTGATCAGCCCTGCCTTTCTGATCAGGCCCCATTGATAGGCATAGAGACACTGACTGACAAAGGAACCAACCAATCAGAACCAAATGTGGGTGCTGTGGGGAGCCAATGGCTGCCTAGTAGGTGGAGCTTTTGATGCCCACTGGCATAGAAACCAATCAATCAGAACAAAATTGGCCAGCAGAGGAGGGCAGTTGGGGGTGCGATTAGGCCTGCAGGGGCGGTTAATCAGGCCAGGAGGGGAGGGCAGTTGGGGGTGATCAGGCAGGCAGGCAGGTGAGCAGTTAGGAGCCAGTGGTCCCAGATTGCGAGAGGGATGTCCGACTGCCAGTTTAGGGGGATCAGGCCTAAACTGGCAGTTGGACATCCCCCAAGGGATCCCCAGTTGGAGAGGGTGCACACTGGGCTGAGGGAACCCCACCTCCGTGCATGAATTTCGTGCACTGGACCTCTAGTATATATATAAAAGCCAAGCAACTGGAACGCCAGAATGACCAGAATGACTGGAATGACTGGTCACTATGAAGCACATTGCAGCCGGCCAACCAGCCCAATCAAGGGCTGGCTGGCCAACCTCCTGTGGCCCCTCCCCCTGGCCAGCCCCACCTCTGATTGCCCCCCCAATTAGGGTTGGGGCTAGCTGACCAACCTCCCATGACCCCTCCCTCAGCCAGCCCAGCCCAATCAGCCCCCATTGGGGCAGGCTGGCTGGACCCGCCTGTGCATGAATTTGTGCACAGGGCCTCTGGTAAGATATATAAACCTGTTAGTCTACTTTCAAGTTTTGTTACTATGTTCTTCCCAATAGTGTATTCAAGCTTAATATATTTTATTGCTTTGCTGCCATCCAAGAGATTTCTATAGTTCTCAGGTTTCTATTTATTCTTAGAGTATCTAGGTGAACATATTTTATTTCAACAACTGGGAAAAATTTGCTAGCTACTTAGAAATCATTACATTTTGAAAAAGAAAATCACCTTTAAATAAAATTGAATATTCATAGATCTTTAAAAGGTCTGACCTTACTTAAACAAATGTTACCTTAACAGAGCAATTGATCTCAAGGAGGATCAATTATGATAAAAATCACTAACTCCAGAAGAGAACTCTTTTCTTTAAAATGAACATGAAATGATTATCTTTTGAATTCTAATATTTGCCATTAGAAAAATAAAATGTCCTTACAGAGAAGATACAGAAAAATATATAAGAAAATTGATAATATAATAATTAGTGTCTTATTCTTTAACTTCATTATTATTATTCATGAAATAAATAGATTTTATATGCCAGAACTAGATCTTTATTTAAATTCTACGAGCTGTTTTAAAGGAATAACTGCCTTTATTCTTAGGGAGAAAATTTAATACAACTTTTCTTGACTCAAATAAATAATTGGTTTTATTTTAGCTAATGTTAATTCAATACCTAAATTGATTACTTGCTGGATATGCTATCTTTGAATATATGAAGGAATGAAATACTGCTTTCAGATAAGAGAATTACTTGTTGACATGAATTATTTATTTACGATTTATCTTTACTATTATCAAAAGAGTGGCAAAAACCAATTTACCCTATTTTCTTACTTGTTGAAAGTAAAACTGAGCCATTTCCACACAAATCAATATATTTAAATAAAAATTAAAATCTTATTTCAATCTGAATAGACATTTGTAATTAATCAAATATGTGAAATTAGAAAACAGATCCTCATTCAACTTATTATTTATATATTGTACACAATTTAAAAAGCAATTGAATGGTTAAACCTTTATTTTCTTCTTCCACATTTCTACATTAAACACATCTTAACACAAATATCTTAATTTCATAGAAATTATTTTTTTGTCTTTTCAAAAATGCACCTTATTCATAGTAAAATATCTTTCTTTTTCTTTAAGAGAAAAATTTGGTATACATGAGTACTCATTGCTGTCATGGCTGTATGATAATGAGTTTGAAATGATAAATAACAGCCCTTCCTGAATTTCTGTAATGTGAAGGCTTAGAGAAAGGCTATTTTAATGGACTTACACAAAACAATGTCATGATGTCCCTGTTTCTGGCCAATGTGGATGTGTTTTCTGCTTGGACCTTGTATTAGTTTGTTAGGGCTGCCATAACAAAATACCACAGCTGAATGGCTTCAATAACAGAAATGATTGTCTCACAGATTTGGAAGCTAGAAGTTCAAGATAAGGTGTCAGCAGGGTTGATTTAGCCTGAGGCCTTTCTCTTTTGCTTGTAGATACCTTTCTTCTCTCTGTGTCTTTACATGGTCTTTCCTCTGTGCCTGTGTGTGTCCAAGTCTTCTCTTTTTATAAGGACACCAGTTATAGTGGACTAGAGTCCACCCAAATGACTTCATTTAACTTTTATTACCTCTTTAAAAACTCTTTCTCCAAATATAGTCGCATTTTGAGGTACCAGGGGTTAGAACTTCAACATATAAATTTTTAGGGAAGGTAATTCAGCCTATAGTAGACGTCAAGTAAGAATTAATCTTTTGCCAAAGGAATGTAAGCATCTCTAGCACCATCACAGTAGGCAAAACTGTGATTGCAATAAGAATACTGACAGGGAAGAAAGAATATAGCTTATAATAAACAAAAACAAAACAAGAAAGCTGAGGTTAAAGAGAGCAAAATACCCAGTCATTCTTTTTAGTTGAGTACATTGGCAGCCACCATTTTGGATAAAATACTGGAGGAAAGGAAACTGGTATGACTAGTTCTACTGATTTAAGGTGTGAGTGGTCTTATCTATAATAATTAAAGTGTTAATATGCTAATTAGACAGGACAGTCGAACAACCTTCCAGATGTCCTTCCGGATGACCTTTTGGATGAAGCTGGGGCTGCAAGGGCCGAGGCAAGCCACTGCGGCTGCGAGGGCCGAGCCCTTTGCATGAATTTTGTGCATCAGGCCTCTAGTATTTGGTTATATGTCTATGTACCAGAATGTCCAAGTGATTCCAGAAGACCAAGAATAAAATGTCAGGTGGCAAGGGCTCCAACATTCCAAAGTGAGATGCTAGACACTTATGCTTCACATGCAACTGAAGAGGCCAAGGCTCAATTCTGAAATCCTTAGTTCAAGGTCAACTTCAACCTCAAAGGTTGTTCTTGGGAATTAGAGGGAACATTTCTTAGGAGAGGCTTTTATTGATTTAAAAAGGAGTAAGGGAGACCATGCTTTATCTCACTTTAAGTCAAGTGTGTGGGTCTTGATTAATGGTATGTGCACTTTGGGAGCATAGGGAACTTCTGTGCTATCACATGCATATCTGAACATATTCTCCTCTTAAAAAAAAATAGAGTCAAAAGGCTGTCTGAAATGGCCTGTGGCAGCAGATATAGTGCTGCATGAGGAAAGTAACTGCATTGTCACTCCCAACACAATAAGTCAAGACTATATGTTTCCTGTTGACCAAATATAGGCCATATGCAAAACATGTATTTGAGAAAGCCAGTATTGGGTTGTCTTAGACAATATCCAAGAGTGTATGACACTTCGAATAATGGGGAGAATCCAGAGAACCATAATACTGCTCCATGAAAGAAGCTTTAAATACCTACCCGGCCCAGAGTGTGCCATGATCCTCATGACAGTACTAGTCATTTAAGACCTTCCTACTAAATCAAGTCAGGGAAGGAGAGAAACATAAATGTAATTAAGAATGCTGACTATTACATAGCATGGACATTTTAATGACATAAATGAGATTAGGCTGGTAACTAACAGTGAACAGAGAACGTTTATTATCTGAAGTCAGGAGATAAGTTTTTAGGGCCTATCCAAGATTTCACTCAGGGACAGGAAAGAACTAGATCTATGATTTGATTTTGATGAGCATCGAGGAGGGGAGAGTAATATTGGTTTCTGAATTACATGCGAGTCTCGTTTGTTTAATTGATGCTTAATTGGAATTAAGTTCCACTCATCTTTGGAATTATGGTAGTATTCTTATAGGGCTTTCTTCTTGCCTGATTGTCCAAGAAACCTGAGGGGCTAACAAAAAACTGACAAGTAAATATACCTTCTATATTTCTGTGAGTTTACCTTGTTATGTTTATCTGAGTTTTGTTGTGACTTCCACATGTGGCCATGACCGAGCCTTTCTTATCTGTAATGCATGAAGTCTGACTAGGCTCTAATTCCCAGAAGAAACCAGCATGATCCTTTGAAGGCAAAGGGTTATACCCCTCTATGCTAGGTATCCCTAAAGAACTCTCCAATTAGATTGCAACCTGTGGCCTTCTGCAACTTTTAGCTTACATATGCACTGTCTTCATACACCCTGCCATCTTTTATGTGCTATATCAGAGACTCTGCCAAGATGCCTGTATTGCTGCCACTCATCTCAGGGAGATCAGACAGGTGTCACTTGACTGTCACTCAAGGATAGCAGTAAGTACCTTTGGTTCCTTTCTGCAGAGGCACAATCATGTCAGCCCTGCCCGCCCTTTCCCTTCTCCATCGATTGCTGGTAGATACTCGTGGAGAAAGGTGCAGAGGAATGGCATGCTCTCTCCGTCCTCAGAGTCCCTATGCCACAGCAACTTTTTAAGAAGTGGCACTTGTTTTCTGTCATTTCAACAGATAGGTTTTCAAATGGTAATAAGTCTCCTAAAATAATAAATACATAGCCTAATGCAAACAGCCTGAGACGATATATAACCTGTTTGAAACTGTAACCTGCCTTGAAACAGTCATAGAGAAATCCATAACTAGGACAGAATAAAGAGAATGAGCTCAACACCACCAGTTAAGAATCAATAAGTTTTCTTACTGAGAAACTGAAAATGGATTTGAGAATTTTCTAAATATCACACACACACACACACACACACACACACACACACACACACACACTGCTATATGTATATTATTTAAATAGTCATAATCTGTATTGTTTCAGTTAATCCTTATCTTCACAAAGTGATAAGTTAGAAAATAACTTGATTTAGGTATAATTTCTCCATTACAGCCAAACTTTTGTACTTAGAGTGGGCAAAACCAGATAAACAATATCCCCAAGAGGTCAATTTCATCTATTGTCAATATTACATGTGAATACATTACATGCTTATAATTGTGTATTGTAAAGTAGAGAACTTAATTATGACTGGCAGATGAGTTTTGCCTCTAAAGCATTTGTAAAATATATTTGTAAAAGTATTTAAAATGCTAGGAAGATAGCCAGCTATCTAAATTTGCATCTCATTGATGAATATTAAATACTTTGGAAGGATGAGATGTATCTGCACTAAGGCCTAATTGATCCTGTTGAACACATGAAAGTCTTCACCATTCATAGAATTGATTTGAGGAACTAGGATCAGTACCAGTACATAAAATACTTCAGTAAGTAATACTCTCTAAGCAACAATTGCCTCGTTTTCAGACCTTTTGGTATTTGCTGTCTTTTAAACTCAACATGAGAACCACAAGTAAAGAAAACAGGAACTAATTAAGCAAAAATAAGTGTAAACAATTTATAAAGTAACTTTTGGGGTTAGAATAACCGAACTGCATCCTGAATACTATGTATACAACCAGATTTTCTTTATATATTAGAGTTTGCATAGCCTTTTAAAAGGAAACAAAATGTTGACGTTTAGAGAGGGAAAAACCTAGAAAAAAATTGTAGAGTGCTCTGTTTTCCACATTATAAGGTATTTCCCAGAAACAAAATGACAACCAAAACAATAAAACATGTTTACCAAATCTCAACATTCCTCTTGTTGTAGACACGGAGGTGGAGAACTTGAAAAATTGCGAAAGTAGAAACATATTAGAAGACAATCACTAAAACAATAAGTAGGTAAACAGAACAGTATTCTTGAAATATTGCATGCCACTGTCACAGTTATTTTTTTTCTTTATTGAAAATGTTTGTGCCCTGAGAAACTCTTTTTTAAAAAAATATATATTTTATTGATTTTTTACAGAGAGGAAGAGAGAGGGATAGAGAGTTAGAAACATCGATGAGAGAGAAACATCGATCAGCTGCCTCTTGCACACCCCCTACTGGGGTGTGCCCGCAACCAAGGTACATGTCCTCGACGGGAATCGAACCTGGGACCCTTGAGTCCGCAGGCCGACGCTCTATCCACTGAGACAAACCGGTTTCGGCTGCCCTGAGAAACTCTTATAAAAATTATCACATAATTTTTGTGATGGTGGCAGAACAGCGATCATGTGGCCGCATTTTGACAGACATCAGTAACACACAGACAGTATTAACACAGACCCTTGGTCCAAGGCAGTCAGCTATAATATACCAGACCACACTAATCAATCAGAATTTGAGTTCCCGCTATTCTGACAAGGCTTCCTATTAGAAGCCATCAAAAATAGTTTAAACTTGATAGTCCCGCTGCCCTGTTTTTAATAGCACAGGTTTATACCTCCACCGCTGTCTTTTCCTTTATTGAAAAACTGACAAGGCATTACCAAATGAATTTGCCTTAAATATTTGAGGCTGCCTATAAAACACCGAGGTGTGTGGTAATAAATGCATCAGCGATAATGGGCTGTGAAAGAAATATGCATAAAACTGTCAGAAGGAAAAAAAAAGGTGAGGCGTAGGATTGAAGTTAGAACAATAATTTGTGAAAAGGCAAGACACTGAGTGGAAAGAAGTCTGGATTTAGTAATCAAGAGACCTGACTTTTAATCCTTCCTTGAGTAAGAAGCAAGTTGCTAAGTCTTTCCTGACTTTGCTTTACACGTTTAGAAAGTAAGAGGCAGACTGGATGATTTCCAAGGTTCCTTCCAAAGCCATATTAGTTATTTACAACTGTTAGAAAGACGACAAGGACATTCAAATTCTTGCTTAACAATCTTTAGATGAGAAGAAAATTATCATCCTTTTTAACTTGTACAAATTATAATTGGCCACAATTTGTTTGCATGCTGTAGAAATCAATGAAGCCATGTAGGTCATTTTTATATTGTGTGGCATATCAATTTAAATTGCAGAGGGAATCTTAAACTTATATTGGAGTGATTTTAGATCTCAGACTTTTGAACAGAAACTGCAGAAAATATTTCCTTTGAGCTCATTAACCTCAAGATATACAGTATGTATGTCTTGTAAGAGATATACCATGTTTTTGGTCTTATCTGAAATCCAGATACTACCTAGATAACATTAAACATCAGTATGCTCAGATTGTTGACTAATTAAGCATGCTAACATCAAGTGTGGAAAAGGTGCAAGTTATCATGATAAGATCAATAGAGGTAAAAATTCTAAAGTGAATTTATGCAATAGTGGCTACACTAAGTACAAAATCTCAGAATAAGTGAGACAAATTATAATAAACTGAATAGTGGGTTTAAAGTTTGCCCTCTTTTAAATCTTTAACTGTTCTGTTAACTCCTACCTTATGTATTCTTAAAAAGCAAAAACACAATAAAAACAAACAAAAAAATAAAAACAACCTTCAGAGAATTTCTCACTTTAGTAAAAACTGTGCTTCCTCTCAGAGAAATCATTCTTTTCCCCCATTGCTTTCCTTGATTTGCACTGAAAATTCATAGCAACAGTAAAAACAAACAAAAAAATTATTCTTAGCAAACCAACAAAATCTGTAGAAAGCTTTGAAATATCAACATAAAATTTTGTTTGTTCTATCTAGCCAATTTTAACCCCCCTCCAAAAAAAAAAAAAAATACCCACAAAACCAAAAAACTCATCATCAATATGACCTACTCTCTTTTTTTCTGAGTGTGTCACTCCATCCAGAAATAGTTTGCTAAGCTTGATTCCCTCCATTAATGAGATCCATTCAAGAAGAGTATCATTTTCCCAATAACACTCTTGGAGAGATTTTGACTCAATAACTGCATGCTTCAAATACTGAGTTGTAGTCCATGTGTACAAACATGTGCCACCTAGAGATTTTATTTCCAATCAACTCTCCTACTATTAGCATTTGCAATCTCTGTTAAGGTACCGTTTAGAATAAAATAAAGGAAAATAAAGGAGCCACTGAAGTGAACATTCTTTTCATTTTATCTACACTTGGAAGACCCCTCTTTTTGTGTGCAAAATACACAAGAGAGAGCATGATTGCTTGGTTGCTCCTTGCATTTAATTATCTGTGTGTTTTTGTTTTTTTTACTTTTTCATTGCTTTATCTTTCTTTATCAAGCTTCTCCATGGGTCTCTGAGTTACTGTGTTTTCCTAGTTAAATCAATAAAACCCTTTATGGGAAAAAAGAATTGCATTACAGTGTTGTCAATAATGAATTGTTATTGCAAGAAGGAGCTCAGAGAAAATAATTAAGAGGTGGAAATCTCTTAAGAAACTTTTGAAAACCAATTGTAGATGTAATCTACTTATGTAAATGATCGGCTTATATTCTATAGCACCTTTCATCCAAACAGATTACTAGGCACTTAACATTTTTGACTACTATACTCATGAATGCATAATATGTTCTTTCCTTCCTCTGAAGTTGTTTTAATGATGAAATGTTGGGTTTGCTCAATAAAATTTGGTATGGATTATCTAGGCCGGAACTATAAAAGAATGAATGATCCATTTGAGTCAATTAGATCACATCAGAGTGGCTCAGTGTGCACAAATACACAACTTTGGGATCTGCAAAGGCCATTATAAGGTCTCGGACAAAAATGACTGCTTTGTATTCCCTCTGTTATATTTCCTGTCTTATAGCCATTACTTCACACTTTTACATACTACCACTACCTCACCTTTTCTTTGACTCAGAGAAAATTCTCTTCACTCAACCTTTCTCAATCAGAAGTTTGAGAACTTCCATTCAGTATGCATTTTGTAACTTTCTCCTCATCAAACTGCAGTTGTTATGAGTTATTTGGGGAGGGCTCTGTTCCTATATTTAGAAAATTCAACTTTTCTAAGATCCTACTTTAGTCCTCTATGCTCCTTATTAGTAGCTTCTTATTCTCCACTCATTTCCTTGTGGAAAAATAAATTTCTCTACAATGTGTTGAATATAGAAACTTAATATACAGTAGTCTGTATATTCAAACCAAGATGCATTTGTAATTAAAAATAATTTCAAGGTGTGTTATTGCTGTGTGGACATGGATTAGTTGCAAATTAGACTGGGAGAATAAACTGGAATTTTATTTATATTTTCTTTCATTTGTTAAAAAATCCTCACCCAATAATATGTTTACTGATTTTTAGAGTGAGAGAGAGAGGTAAGAGAAATATTGATCCGTTGCCTCCCATATATGCCTTGACCAGGGTTCAAACCCCAAACCTAAGCATGTATTCTGTCTAGGAATCAAACCCACAACCTTTTGGTGTATGGGATGATGTTCCAACTACCTGAGCCACCCAGCCAGGGCTGAAAATTTATGAAAGATGTGTGTTACTTAGTGGTAATTTCTTTAGGAGAATGGAAGAAAGCATTAACGAATAACTGCTACCTATCTTGCCTAATAATAGACAAACGTAAATTGACTGTACCTCCGCTACACCACCAGCCAATCAGGAGTGATACGCAAATTAACCCAACAAAGATGGCAGTTAATTTGCATACTCAGCTGCCGAGTGACAGGGCGGGATGCTTGTGTCATCACCATGGCGATAACCAGGTGTTCTGCCCCACCCCCGGTCTCTCAGGGCCTCTGGCAGCATGGGAAGGAAGGGCCTGAGCAGAAGGAGGTGGCTCCTGGAGCGGAAAGAGGCGGCTCCGGGGCTTGAGCGGAAAGGAACTGGGCCGGAGTGGAAAGGTGGTGCTGGCAGCCAGGGAAAGGAAAGCCCATTCTAGCACGAATCTTCGTGCATCGGGCTTCTAGTTTAAAATAATATTAAAGCAAGATAAGTTATTAAAATGTGCTCTGGAATAACTAGTAAATGAAGTATGGAAGCTAATACAATTCTCAAAAATTGGCTGCCGCAGTGCTCTTATTTGAGTGTTATCTGCGTGAGGGTATAGAGTTTATACAGAGGTCATTGCTGAGGACAGACCGTGTTCCTGGCAACCTGGAGCAGGGCTCTGTCTTTGCTTCTGATTAATCAGTGCATCCGAGTTTATATGGTTAATTGCAATGATAAAGGAAAAGAAGAAAAGTTCTTTATGGTTTGCAATCACACAGAATAAAAGCCTACTACTGATGAGTAGACAATGAGAGGTAAATTGTATCATTTTTCTGGCTAATTTGTAGTTTGTGACTTTAAATATTTTGATAATACTACAGACATACCTTTAATTCTAAACTTGGAACTTTTTATAAGGCAGAGTAATAAAGGAAACTCCCTCAGGGCAGGCACATGCCTTTTTATATCTTTCTGATTTTAAAAATTAATTGTCTCTTAAAGCATGACATTGAGTATATCTCCTTACTAGAGTAGTTGAAAGGGCTGATTTAGGAATAACTTGAAATTATAAAAGTCTTCATAAATTAAGTTAATTCTCCATTGCAATAGCCTTTCTCGGTAAAATGATATTGTCTTTCCCATCAATGAGAGTTAAAATTGAGATGCATTTAAAATAAATAAAATAACATAAAAAATAAGAACTAATATTACATTGGCTTGTGGCCTGATGATAAAATCTCTTGTTTCCTGTTCAGATTATAGCCTTCTTAGGGCATGAGCTTTTTGTATCCTCATCATCATTGTTAACATTACTTTCATCAACATTTTCACTGTTATTACATAACTCACATTGGCATTTTATACTGAAATGTTCTTAATAACACTCTGATACTGACTGCATATGATAAATATAGACTTCTAAGCAGTTGCAGTCCAGGCTTTCTCTGTTCTGTTCTACCTGTGAAAACACAGCAAAAAGAAAGGTGTGGAAGTACACCATTCCTTTGCCTTTCAGAATTCTAGCTATAAACTCCACACTTTGTTTTCTTCTCTCTCTTATTTTTCTTAGTTCCAATGACAAATTTATTTTCTTATATTGTTTTGTATAAGCAATGTCAGTGTTTGTCTAAGCACTATGTAACACTTTAGCTTCCAGTCCTTTTGGTTAAAATCTGGTACAAAAGGATGCTTTCATATGAAAACTTTACTGTATAATTTTGTTGTTCTAACCCTTTCTTTTCTCTTGTGTTTTTTGGACTTTAAAGTTCAGATAATTTGAAAGAGGCCATTTTGCTTATTTTAACCTTAGTAGGAAGAATTAAGACAAGTGATTTATTTGTTTATTATAGAAACAATCCTGAAAAGAACAATGTTTATTTTATATGCAGGTCAGTGGTGATAATGTTAAACTTTAACTGAGCCTTGTGCTCCTGGAACCGTGAAGGTTAATGGCATCCCCCAGCCCTTCTGTGTATCTGAAAAGGCCTTACTCTGAGAACATCCCTCCCCACATGCCTTAGAAAAGACGCAGGGTACTTCCTGGTTTTACCTATGACAAGACCAGACACAGACCCTACAAATGATTAGCTAAACTACTTGTCCAGCTGCTCAATCTGAACAAAATGCTCTTTGGTTAAGTTTCTCTCCTTCTCTCAGGCCCCCAAACATCGGCATACCCTCAGCCTGAACCAGCATACCACCTTCCTTAACAGCCTTTTCCGAGTTACTGTTGAGGCCTTAGAATAAAACATTTTCTGATGTACTATCTCCTCTCCTTTTGTCCCCCACCCATTTTAGCCTCATTTACTCCTTATAAAGAAAAAAACCCTTTTTACCTGACTTTTGAGACCCTTGAAGATCTTCTGGGCAGAGCTTTCTCCCAATGCAATAGTCCCTCCTCCCATTTCAATGGTCCTTTCCCTCTCTTGCGATAATTTTCTCTAATAAAGTCTTTCCTTACCAATGTCCAGAGTTGTTCTTTTAATTAATTGATTGATTGATAAATTAATTGATTTTTAATATATTTAGAGTTGGAATACAATATTATATTAGTTATATTAGTTTCAGGTGCACAATACAGTGATTCAACATTTTTATACCTTGTAATGTGACCACCCCACTTATTATAGTAACTAGAGGCCCAGTGCACGAAATTCGTGCATGGGTAGGTCCCTAGGCCTGGCGGGTGATCAGGGCCAATTGGGGCCTTCAGGTTGCTGGCCGGGGCGTTCCTTCATCCCGCGCTGCTCCCTGGTGGTCAGCGCACATTATAGCAAGCAATGGAACTCCTGGTCTCCTGAACTCCCGAGGGGTCACTTTGCATATTAGCCTTTTATATATATAGATTATGTCAGAGTTTTATTTGACATCTGTCAATAATTGTTATTTAATGAAAGCATTATTTTCAAACAGTCCCCTAAGTAGGATAGAATAAATAAGGTAACATATCTACAGTTATCAAAAGAATTAACATGTAATTACTGTACCAATGATCAATTCATTGTCTTTCAGCTCCAAATTTACCCTTGTTTACCTTGCTTTGTGATAATGGAGCTGGGATATATGTGGATTCTGCCAGCCTTCAGAATGTTATGGTTCATCAGTAGAGGGCACTGGAGTGACTGCAAGGTGATAGCAGTAGGAAGAGGCTTTCTTTCCAGGTTCAAGGTCTCCCTTCTTATATTGAGCCTGGGGCTTTAAAGGCCTGCACAGAAAAGTTCCTGTTGTACCCTCAGGCCATGTTCTCCCCACCAACAGCCCTTGTGAAGGCTCCAGTCTGCCCACACCTTGAAAGGTGATTGCTTCTACAAACTATTGTCAGCCCAAGCCCTCAGACAAGTTCCCTTATCACTGGCAGGCTGTGCATCCCCTTGGCAACCATACACCCTCTTCCCAAAAGTTTGAATCTCAGCATTGGTGGGGCTGTGGTGTCTCAGAGTTCTTAGTTCTTTTTTCTTCCTCATCCTTTTTTATCCTTAGCCCTAGGGCTAGTAGCTGCCTTCTCTTACCTACTCACCTACTGACTGCTGCTAGATCCCTTAATGTCCTCATTACTTTTAGTAGTTAACCATGTTTTACTGGTTAACAGTTCTTTATATTGAAATCTCATTTCTTTTTTCAAATAAGCAGTGTAGTTTCTGTCTCCTAACTGCTCTGACTGACATAATGAGTGAGTAATAAGTTTTCCCACAGGTATTCCTGTCTTCGGTTTGCAAGTGGACTCCAGTCTTATCCATCTTAGAAAATATATCCCTTAGTAAATCATATGCCCAAATGCTAGAAATCTGGTAGTCACTTTCCTTTTTCTCTCCCCCTAAATTCAGTTCATCATCAAATCCTATAGATTTACCTTCAAATATATTCCAAATCGTAGAGACTTTTTTCCAGTCTCTACTCTACTCTGCCATCCTACATTGTTAGCAGGTTCTTAAGTGGTTACCCTTCTGGTATTGTTTTCTCAATCAGCTTACACCATGCAGGCAGACTGATCTTTTAGAATGCAAACTGGAACATGTTATTTACCTGATAAAAATATTTCAATGGTTTACCATTACATTTAGGATAAAATTAAAATTCACTAAGATAGCCTATAGGCTACTATCATCTGACTATTAACTACATCATTTTCCCTTATACTACACTTACACAACCCTACCCTGTTCTCTTTGTTCTTTTATATATATATTTTTTTTGTATAAAATTAACATTTTTAATTCCAGGAGGAAAAATTGTGTTACCTTTTGGAGGCATTTAAAATGTCACTGAAATTCACCAGTGTGTTTGAAACTACATAACAACTAAGTGCCAACAGTGGACAGCTCAGTCGTATGCTGACAATGACAACTGTATGATGACTGCTGCCCGGCTGACATTCAGAGATTGTAAAACACCATTGGTTGTTAAGACACAATAGAATGGTGAAGTACAATAAAATGTGGAAGACATATGTTTTAAAACTGACAAAATACTATGTCTAATTGTTTGTGTTATTATTTATTTAATGTCTGCTTTGTGGCTTTTGTGAACCATTTCATTTCTAGCACTGTCAGTCATTTAGGCTGTGCTCATAAATATCAGCTAGATAAATAGATACATTCGAAATTTCTAAGTACTCAGTGATAAGATTCAGGGGAGTATTTCTCAAAGGGAGAGAAAATGATGACTGTTTTTAGCCAAGGTGATTATCCACGCCTCTGTGTCTGACCTTGAGTAACAGAGGTAACTTAAGAAGGTGCCACCAAGCCAGGGATCAGAGAACCAAGAAAAGAGAGTCTTTTAGTCTCACTGGAGTTTGCCTCAAAGGGAGCAGTACACAGGCTTTGTATACACTGGTTGTTGGGGGACCTTTTCCTCCCTGTACTTTCTCAACAAAGCATACAAGCTGTGGCTTTAAACCTCAAAGACAAGCTATGTGTCCCATGGGTACAGAGCATTGGAGCATGAGAGCTTTGCTAGAGCAGGAAGGCTTTGCCTTAGAGTGTTGGTGTTGGACATTAATTGGTATATTAAGTCAGTAGCCAAAACCATAAAATCATTGTTCCACTTAATCTTGCCATTAGTTATAGTCAGGACTAAAGGAAAAAACACTGAAAAGTAGGTAACTTCCTTTATTTATGTGGTCTGTCATCTGTTGGAGGGGCGCCCCACCTCTCCTCTAATACATAGCTTCAAATCATGTTTGATTTATTATTCTATAAGCCCGGACCATGGATGTGGCCTTCAGGATTCATTGAGCATATTCAAACATAGAGGAGTTGTAAATGTTTATTAATTAATAGATAAATAGAAAGGGGGTTTCTATTTCTATGGACATATTGCTTCCATTTTAAAGGGATAGAAGAAACTTCGAATGACATTACCACACATCCCAAGGTCAAAGTCAGTAAAGAAAGCTCACATGTGAGGTGCTTTGATGGTGGAGAGTTTGTTGGCACCAAAACAGTATAAGAACTTGGAACACCAAATAAATTTGAAGATGTTAGAGGAATAAAGCTTGGGACATTATTTTAACTCTGGAAAAAGCCTCAAGCACACCGGGGAAGTATCAAGGAGTACAGGAGAAACATACTTAAAAGGAGGCAAGGTTATTGAAGCCAAACTAGATCTATATGACAGGCTAAAAATATAGATTTATTTATTCATTTAAAAAAAATGCTTTCTTAAGCACTTTCAATACCTCACAGAAAAAAAAAAAAAGACAAAAATCCCTGCCCTTTATTGAGCCCATGTTCTAGCAGATTTACTGAGAACTTACTGCTTTTAAAATGGCATTATAAGGGCAGCAATATGTGAGTGATTACTAGTTTGACTTGATTCAGAGAAACCTAACAGAAAAGAAGAAGCCTGACCTCCTCAAATAACCTGGAGCGATGCCCTGGAGAAAGCCTGGATCCAAGAAGTATTGAGAGGTTCCCTGTTAAACATGAAGTTAATTAAAGCACTTGGGCTAATCCTTTATTGAGTAATGGGACACATTAACATGGTAAGAAGAAAAAAATAGGATAGATTTGAAAGGAGCCTGAGAAGATAATATTTACATATTTTTAGATTAGTTTCAATATGACAAGATCCTTCAATAGCACATCAGGGAAATATATGTAATTAGGACACAAAGGAAAGACATAGGGAACATAAAATACACTAAAGGGAAACCGGGCAGCACACTAACAGATGAAGTCTAATCCTGGGTTAGTTAAGCGTTAAATAGTAACAATAATTTTAAAAATAATATCTAGATCCAAGAGCAAGAATAAAAAATCAAAGTACACTTAGGAGAGAAGAAAAGGGACAACTTAAGAAGATTAAAATCTGCTGAGCCTTCCTATAACAACAACAAAAAACCAGAACACTAGGGCCATATTCCATTAAAGCGGAAAAACGAATTGGCAAAACAAAATGTGTCTGTTACTGTTAAAGTACTAGAAGTTATTCAAGGTATGGAAAATGGAAAATTTGTCAAAAGGACAATTTTCGAGGTAGGTTTATGGTCCTCTTCAGAATTTCAAGGCACATGTTTCCGAAGGATCAGATGTGCTTTTGATTGAAGATTCTGCTGAGGGTAATTTTCCAGCTGGGGAAAAATAGAGTGAGGAGAAACTTTTCTTTAGTAGGCAGGTTTCCCAGGGCTAAGCAATTTGCCAAGAAAGAAGCAATGGTAAGTGTGTTAAAATACCAGGTAGAACAGCAGGGAACTTAAACCATGTGAGACCCGGGACTATGGGCATCCCCGCTCTAGACATCCACATTTTACATGAAGACAGGTCATCACAAACGTTAATTGCCAGGAAAGAAGTCAGAAAAATAGTTTGATCCATCCTACCTTCTTCACCTCCTCAGATAGGGTAAACATGGTGACAATTAACCACTTGTCCTACCCATTGATATTAAACTTACAGGTCATATGCTCCATCAGTCTGCATAGGCTAATTAGCACTGCTGAAGTGAAACAAAAAAGATTTTTCCTCTATTCATAGCATCTTGGTGGTCTGAACCTTCAATAACTGGAAACTTTGGCAACTTTCATACACAGTATGGATAACACTAAGAATGTAATATGCCCTAGCCGGTTTAGCTCACGTCCTGGGTTTGATTTGGGTCAAGGGCACGTACCTCGGTTGCAGGATGCTCCCAGGCTTAGGCCCTGGTCTGGGTGCGTGCAGGAGGAAACCAATTGATGTGTTTCTCTCACATCACTATTTCTCTCTGTCTTTCCCTCTCTCTTCCACTCTCTCTAAAAATCAATGGAAAAATATCCTCGGGTGAGGATAAAAAGAAAAAAAAATGTAATATCACTTATAAACACTTGAAAATTTCTTGCATTCTCTACTTTTTGTGAGTATAGGGCTGGTATAACAATAGCACCCATTGTAGTTATTAAATATTCATTAGATACAACGGTACATACATACAATAGCAATAATATTTTTATTGATCATTCTTAGTATGTACCAGGCACTGTTGTTCTAAGATCCTTATTTATCATCAAAAATATAAATAGATTAGGGTTCCATTAATTAAACTTTAAAGCCTGAGAGAGCTTTTTTTTCATTCCTGGGAAAACCAATTAAGAGAATAATTACTTGGGATTCCATGAGACCACTCTGGCAGAGAGTGAGCAGAGAAAGAAATTGAGGATGATAATTGTGGAATTTATTTCTTGAAATTTTAGTAATTTTGAAGTGGAATTAAATTTTGGACTTTAACTTCTTCCTGGGTTTTGATAAAGGGGAGAGAAATGAAGAGCATTATAATGTCAGACATTTAAGTATTTGTGTTCTTTGGGGTGTATTTCTGCCATCATTGAGCTGATTAGCAAATTTCAAGTAAGTTATATCAGTCTTTGTGACAAGATGTAATATTTAGGTAGAAATTATTCTAGGAAGCAATTTTACTTTATTTACTTTATTTGCCTGTGGAGATAGTATAGACTTGAAATTAATTTTGTATATTATTTTGACTTAATCTAATATTTTATTGAGGTGAAAGCTAACCCCACATCAAGAAGTCCCAGGATGATATTTAAAAATGCATGTATTTGGTATAGGGCTATTATATATATATATATTTTTAAAAAAATATATTTTATTAATTTTTTACAGAGAGGAAGTGTTAGAGAATTAGAAACATTGATGAGAGAGAAACATCGATCAGCTGCCTCCTGCACATACTGGGGATGTGCCGGCAACCAGGGTACATACCCTTGACCAGAATCGAACCTGTGACCTTTCAGTCTGCAGGTTGATGCTCTATCCACTGAGCCAAACCGGTTAGGGCTATGGCTATTATATTAGAACTAACCTGAGAGAATAGCGATCTCCTCCATCCAGGGGCACAGCCACATCCCAGCTTTTAATTTGTAAAGGTTAATTGTTAAGACCCATAGGTTACAAGAATAAAATCTGGTGACTGATAGAGTGTAACTTATTTCCTTATAAATCTATTTCCTGGAGAAATCATTTCTTCCAGTCCCTGGGAGAGAACAAGATTGTGAAGTTAACTTTTGCTTTTCTTCCAGCTTCCCGACTTGTTCCCTGGCTAATTCCCTAAAGCAATTTAAAGGAAAACAAATTGATAACCATGATAATTTCTGTTGAAAATAGAGTTTTATTTACTAGTGTTTTGAGCATTGGCAATTTTGATGTATTACAATGTGGTTTTTGTAAATTTTTCTGGATCTTTATTTATTTTGGTTTATTTAAAAATTTACCTCAATTTTGTACTTTTTCTAATCAATTTTGTCCATTATACATACACTATTTATAACATAAAACATTTGGACCAATCTTGCCAAACAGGAAGACTTAAGTTGGAAAACTGAAGTATTCTGAGTGGAGCAACATTAAAAATAGTGTCTTGGGTGGAATACTTTATTTATTATTATGATTGTTATTTTAATTTTTATTTATTTTTATTATTTGTTTGTTTGGATGGAACACTTTAAAGGTTCTACAATTGATTGAATGCTTAAAATATGATAGTGTGCCCAAAATAAATAAAACTTACGTAAACATAGGATAGGATTTGGAAATTTAAACATCAAGATTTTGCAAGTGGTGGTGTCTGCATACATGACAGTGTCTGGGTGCACATGATTTTTTTAGGACTTTTTCACTTATTTATGAACTAAGTATTGCATTTGTGATAAGGAAAACTTAGAGTTAACCTAAAAAATAAAATTTACTATAAAGAGAAAATAAGTGAATTTGCGGGAATCTTGGTGATTAATACCTCAAAATCATAATTCTTTCCCTTCTGCTTGTTTGACTGTGTTTTCATTTTATGCTTAGGTGTGAAAAACATTTAGTATGCTCCAATTAATTCCCTCTTGTTGGACATTTAATTTTACACCCCAATTAAATCCATATTATTGGATATTGAAGTTGTGCCAAATTATTTTCAGTTAACTCACTGAGCAATTGCAATGTATAAGTCTTTAATTGAAACTGAACATTTTAAATGAATTAAAATATAATTAAATGTAGCTTAAAATCTATTTATCCTTATATCTTAACTCTGCAGAATGCCATTTTATTTTTCTGTCATTTTTATTCCATTTTAGGAACTTATGTCTTAGGGTCACTGATAACAAAGATTGATTATAATAATAATAATTATAATATTTGTCACCAAATCCATTATTCTTTCCTAAAACACTTGAGGTTTCTCTGGCATTTAATACTGCTGAAATCTTCTGGTAACTCTCACCATTACTTTGATATAGTTCTATAACGTTATGCTTATTCTTCAGTATCTCTAGTGTATCTTATGCAATTGTTATTTTCTTCTGCTGTATCCATCACTTCCTTTTGTTCCTTCTCCTTATTTCCTCCCTTTTCTCTTTTTCCACTTGATGTTTCCTTCTTTATTGTTGTCTCCTTATCTTCTACTCTTCCATTTTTACTTCCTTTTTCTGATTATCTGTTTTCCTCTTTTTTAAAATTTTTTCTCCTATTATCCTCATTTTTCTCCTGTTTTTGTATTTTTCCCTTCTAAATGACGACAATACTATAATTCTTAATCTTAATTCTGTGTGAATTTCCTCCACACCAGTGAATTTCTAAAGTGGTCCAAGGATAGTGATGGGAGTCTGGTGAGGAGAGTGTCTTCCTTAACTACATAGTTTTATAATGTCAGATTTTCTTCATATACTTCAACCAAAACAACACATCACAAGAGATTTCACTGTGCTAGCTATCCATCCTAATCCTTGAAATCTGTGAATGTTTTACCGATAGTGGATTAATTTAAGGATTTGAAGATGGGGAGATTATTCAGGTGGCTCCAATGTAGTCACAAGTATCCTTATAAAAGGGAGACAGGAGGGTCAGAGTTGAAAAGGAAGATGTAAGGATGGAATCATAGGCCCAAGTGGTTTGGCCAGGATTTTAGAACTTCTAACCTCCAGACTTCTGACCACACATTTCAGATTTCTGACCGCCAGAACAGTAAGTTCATGCATTTCTATTGCTTTAAGTCACGAGCTTTGTAGTAATTTGTGACCATAGCAATTGGAAACAAACATAGCATCTGTGTTAGCCTGGGAGTTGAGGAGCTTTAAAGATTGTAAGTCCCACCCTGAAAAAGTGTTTCAGATATGGAGGGGGATTGGAAATTATTACTATTGTTCTTTTAATTACTTTAATTTTTTGCCCCAGTAATTTGAGATGTCACCTTTATCACATATCTAAGTTTCATATGCACTTGAGTCTATTTCTGGAATTTCCATTTAATTGCACTAGTTATGTTCTATTTGTACTTTAGTACCACACTGTTTTAATTGTAGAGGTTTTATGGCATGCTTTAATTTCTGGCAGGGCTAATCACCTCAGCAAGTTTTTCTTTTTAAACATTTTTCCTAGCTATTTTGAAAGTTTTCCTTTCCATGTAAACTTTAGGACAAACTTTTTAACTCTATAAATTATTTTTAAGTACTCCCCAGTTTTGGAAATCAGAAAATTCTAAGAACTGCTGACCAAGAGCACAGGTGGGAATTTATAGGGTGAATGTATTCTCACAATTTAGAGAAAGGTCACCTGAATCTGTGGCAGTTACAAATTCAAACGATCAGTAAAAGTTATTTATAATCCACATGATAATTATTTTGAAAATCCACTTTGGGACAATTCTTTAGAAAGTATTTTTATTTTAATAATTTCCTCTGAAATTAGAGCCTTAGCTATAGTAATTGCCCAGCTTGATATGAGAGAAAAATACAAAAGTTAATCCCTTTCAGTAAACTATTCATGGTAATTTTCCATAACCACAATCTTTTTTTTTCTTTTATCCCTTCAATTTTTAAAAGACTACTGATTAATAGTGATAAGTTGAAAATGTTAATTTATTTAACTAGCATGGGGGAGGAAACCATAGCAGATGTAAAATGACTTTAAAAAGCATGGTCTTTGGGCACTAGCTGGTTTGGCTCAGTAGACAGAGTGTAGGCCTGTGGACTAAAGGGTGCCTGGGTTGTGAGTTTGATCCCCAGTAGGGATGTTCAGGAGGCAACTGAACAATGATTCTCTCTCATCATTGATGTTTCTTTCTCTCCCTCTCCCTTCCTCTTTGAAATAATAATTAAAAAAAGCATGGTCTTTGGAGTTAAAAAGAATATCATTTAAAGTAAATCCCATGTTAAAAATTCTCCAGTGGCTTCCCATCACATTCAGAAATATTCCAAAATTTTCACTATGGCCTGCATCTGGACCCTGACTACCACTCTGATCTCATCTCCCATACCGTTTCTGCCATACCCATTTCCCAACAATCTCAAAGGCCTCCTTGTTTTCCTCAAGTATGTTGGACATGAGATGGCCTCAGATTTTTCACATTTGTTTCTACCCATTATTCACACAGTTTCCTTTTTCTCTTCATGGATATATCTGCTCAAGTATTAATTCCTCAGGTAGACTTGTGGGGAAGCATGGGACTTGGTTGGAAAGTCTGTAAGGAGGAATCTCTGAAAGGTCAGGGGCCTCTAGGGGGATTTTCCAAAGGTGGCTGCCCCTGCCTTGACTTTTCCAAAGGAGTCTGAGCCCCCGGGTGTTTTACTGGAATCTTTATGTTTAGTCTTTAGACGTCCTTGCTTAAAGGACACTCACTGCAGATGCATGTGTCTTCTCAAGGATACTTATCCTACTGATAGTATCTAATAGTTAATTTTAGCTCAAGCTGTTGTTACAATAAAAGCCTAAGGAGGCAGGTGAACAGGGCTGTTTGGTTCCTATAGCCAAGCAGTCCCTTAGCCCTCTCTTTCACAGAAACATGTGTCAGAGTAATCATTCATCTGTCGTTCAGGGTGTGCTGGTCAGCCCTGGCATAGACTGTTGTTTTTCTGAGTGTTGTGTAGCAAAATAGATGGTAGAAAGCCCAGTGTTGAAGAAGAGAGAGCAGTTTGAAGACTATTACAGGTAGTTCAGGCAGATTATTGTGGCAGTTTCATACAGACATGTACATATGCTGATGGTGAATGTAAATTGGCATGACCAATTTGGAAATCTCTTGGCAATATTTACTAAAACTGATTATATGTGTGTCATAAGACCTAGTCATCCCACTTCTAATTACTGACCCAAGAGAAATGAATGTATTTGAACATCAAAGGATATGTATAAGTATGCTAGCAGCAGTTTTATTCATAAGTGCTTTCAAACTGGAACAAGCAACAGTCCATCAATGGAAAGAATAAATAAATTGTGGTATGTTTATAAAATAGATGTTTAGAATATAATTGTATTTTCCATTTTGGAAACAAATAAAAAAATGAAATATCGTAACATGTACCAACATAGATGACTCATATAGATATAAGGTTGAGTAAAAGGAGCCTGTTACAAGTGTCCATGATGTATGACTCCAGTTATATTAAGTTCAAGAACAAGCAGAAGATTGTCTATCATTATAGAATAGGCATTTCCTTTGGAGGTATATGGACTGAGTGGGACATGAGGAAGCCTACTGAGGTGCTGGAAATGTTCTATATCTTGCTTTTCCCTCCCCCATTTTAGACAAAATTATCTGATTGCCATGTGTGGCAAACCCAATTGGGGTATGTTTTCTAAAGAGAATTGCTAGTTCTGTAAATATAGCACTTAAATCTTAAATACTCTGTGATTAACTTGAAGCTCAGTGGACCATAAACTTGAGACCCAAAATTTCCTCCAAACCCACGAATTAGCAGTAACTAAATGCCAGATTTTCAGTAGGTAGAGAGTATTTGACTATATTTGAATTTTTTTCTAATTTTTTATATAGTTGCTTAATAATAAGCATATTTTTTATGTCAGGATAATGAATTAATGATGATGTTTTATAGATATGGGCTTTAAAAATAAACTTTCACATTATGTAAGTGAATAAATTAAAACCTCCAGATAATGAATCATTTATTCTGGATACACAGCTAATTAATGACACAGAAATGATTACATAGCTAAAAAAGTGCTTATTTCACTAAACACAATCTTTGTTTACCAAGAAAAACAGGATTATATATGTACTTAGACCCTTTGCAAGGTGATCAGGGAAGATTTTCTATACCTGACCTTAGGAACTGAACTGGGGATGTTAGAAAAGTGAAGAGAAGATGCATTTTATTACAGGGAAAAAATAAAAGATGGGGTCTATTTTAAATAATCATGGCTAATATTAAGTATACACTATGCATTTTTCTAAAAATTTCAGTTAATATTAACAATTTTCAGATGAAGTAAAACTGAGGTACAGTGAAATTAAAATAACTTGCCTGAACATCACCCAAATTTAAGAGTCTCACTCCAGAATTCACATATGTAACCACTGTACTCTACTGCCTCTCAGCACAAAGGCACCGTCATTTTATATCCTTAGGAGCTGATTCATAACCTAACATGTAATAGGCATAAGGAAAGCATTCATTGTGCTTCCATTGAAAAATAATGGTTGGGATACCTGAAGCCTAAACTGGTACATTTAGCTGCTGCCTGATACATTTTCAAGTCTTTAGGGAATACCACCAAACAGTCTTTCTTCCTTAGAGTGGCATGCAATATCTTAGCCTTGTGATTTTCAAGGATTCTTCTGACCCACTGAGTTGTCCAAAGTAAATCAAGCCTTGACTACCCAACCTCCAGGATCTGCTATTCTGAAAGTAGTAAAAGACTGGGTAGTTCTCACAGCATAGTTGAACAAAATTTCCCTAAGTTGCCTGTTCTGTACTAGATTTCCATTAGAACTCTCCCTGGCTCCTCCAGGCTTTCACAGGGCTTCCTAAATGGAGGGAAAATCGAGTTTACCTTTGCCACACATGAAAAAAGGAAAAAGAGGAAAAGCTAAATACAAAGGATAACGTTACAAAATAAAAAGTCTTTCAGACATAAGTTTTTGTAACCAAAAATTATTGCTTAATACCCTGACAGCATAAAGTTATCTGTATGTTTAACCTAACATATAATAAGATAAATGCAAAGAAAATCTACATTGAGGTGGTATTTCTCAACTGTTAGGTAAAAATCCAAAAGTTTGACAATCTACTTTGTTGTGAAAGTTGTGGGGAAGCAAGCATCCTAAAACATTGCTGGTTGAAATGCAAAATAGAACATCCCTAATGACAGAGAATTTGGCAATGTTTAGCATAATTGCATATGCAGTACTCTTGGGCCCTACAACCCCATGTCTAGGTATCTATTCAGTATATATACCAGCAAAAATACAAACAAGTATCCACAGCATTGTTAAACACTAAAGATTGCAAACTTCTATCGATAGTAGATTTGTTGAGTAAAATATAGCAATCTTACTCAAAGTTTTGTTCACGCTCTGAAATCAGCAAAATCGAGGCTGCAGGTAATTCTACAAGACAAACATTAGGTCACATCAGTGAAATAATTTCTCTTTTCTCTTAGTCTCATTTTGTATAGAGAATTAAATGGGAAGACATTACATTTCAAATTATTTTTATAAGGCCAACATTTTCTGGCCAATGTTTAAACTTTGTGAAGATTGTGTAAGTAAAGATTATTCATTTAGACAGTCTTTTCATTTCAACAATAGCTCATTTCTTGTATTTAATTATGATGTTCCAAATGATATCCAGTACAGCAGGAAAGCTTTCCAAATCACTTTTTTGAATATCTTGTCTAATTAGAGAACAGATCTTTCATAGATTGTGCATATAATCTAATGATGTAGAATATAATTTCTATTTTATTATTTAGATGGAAGGATGATCAAGAAAGAAAATTTAAATAAACATTTAAAATAAAATTTAATGCTCAAATGTTCTTTTTATTAATGTGAAACAGGTTATATTAGAAAATGATTGTAAATTTTGCAGTTTTACTAGTCTTTAAGGATTATGTGAATAAAACACAGAAACTACAAATTTATACCAGAGTAACACAACTAGTAGGAAAATTAATATGACCAATTCCAGTAGTTTATTTAAATGCACTTTAGACCCAGAAATAGACCCACACAAATAAAGATTTAAATTTTGGTAAAGATGTAATAGCAATTCAATAGAGAAAAGGTTGCCTTTTCAACAAATGGTGCTGAAGTAATTAAACATTCATGGACACAAACAAAACAATGAGCCTTGATCCACATTTAACACTTTATTCAAAGACTAACTCAAAGTAGAAATGTAGATAACTCAAAACTATAAAACTTTGAGAAGATTACATAAGAAAAAAACTAGGGCTTGGTAAAGTGTTCTTAGACATGAAACTGAAAATATGATCCATAAAAAAAATTGGTAATCTGGACTTTATAAAAATGAAAACCATTTGCTCTGATATTCTGATAAGATGGCTAAAAGACAAGCTACAGACTGCTAAAATATTTGCAAAATACATATGACAAAGATTCACATATCTAGAATGTACAAAGACCCCTTAAAACTTAACAGGAAACAAATTTAAAAAACACACCAAAATAACCATTCTGATTATAAAATGGGCAAAGAACATGAGGAAACAAGGAAACATTTCACTCAAAAGAATATAGGGATGGCAAATAAATACATGAAAAAATGTTCAACATCACTAGCCATTAGCCAAATTTTAACCAAAATGACATATCCCTACATACCTATTGGAAGAGCTAAAATGAAAATTAGTGACATACCAAATGCTGATGAGGATGTAGAGAAACTTGATATTTAATAGAATGCTGTTGGGACTATAAAATTCCTGGGCTCATGTGATATTTGAGAACAAGAGAGAAAACTCGTAAAGATTATTTCAATTTTAGCTTAAACTTTATATTACCTCCTTGATTTTACCACCCCATGTTAGCACAATCTTTTCATTAGTATATGCCTTGAATTTAATTTCTTCTGAGTTATACTTTCAAAAATTTTATTTTATATATTACATTTTAAAATTATACATATGATATATAAAATAGATGTTGTCATCTGTGTTTCCACAATTTTTTAATATTTAAAAATACACAATTTACTTACCTAAAAGAACTCATAATAATAACAAACGTTTAAGCCTATGAATACTTATAATGTTACCAATTATATAGATTGAATTCATTCACTTAATTTTAATTCCTAGATAATTATTTAACATTTAGATTTTAGAGTAATATTTTATTGAATTAATAACTTAATCATTGGATACCTGGTCAATTTTTAAGAGGAAAAACATGTAAAACATTAATTATTGCTTATATCTATCCTTTTTTATGTTTTAAAGAATGACTGTATAGTAAACATATATGGAATTACCTTTAAATTGCCTATCTTAAAACTTATTAATTTAATAAATTTCTGCTTATGAAAATACATTTTTTGGATTTCTACCTTTTTTCTTGAGTTCGTTTGGAAAAATAAAAACTTGGTTACTTTAGCTAAAATTAGAAATGAACATAAACTATTTGATGATACCTGGTTCAAGAGTTATGCAAAAGTATTAATATATTATATTAATTAGGCCTGCCATAACAAAATACCAGAGACTAGGTGGTTTAAGTAACATAAATTTATTTTTTCACTATTCTGGAAGCTAGAAGTTCAAGATCACAGTACAAAAAGAGTTGATATTTTCTGAGACCTCTCTCCATGGTTTGTAGGTAGTCACCTTCTCCCTGTATTTTGACATGGTCTTTTCTCTGTGTCTGTGTTTGAATCTCCTCTTTTTGTAAGAACATTGGTCATATTTGATGAGCTCATTTTAATTTAATTACCACTTTAACAGTCCTATCTCAAAATGTAGCCACAGGGGTTAGGACTTCAACATTTGAATTTGGGGAGAAACACAATTCAGCCCATAATATTTATATTAGAGAATAGGCACTAACCAAATCATATTTATTATCTATGATATACACATAAGATAATAAATATGATTTGGTTAGTCCTCAATATTTCACTCTATGAACTTTTAAAATTGATTAAAGGATCTGTTGTTTTTTTTTTTTGGTTTAATTTAGGCTCCTACCCTAAAAAACAAAATACAAAAACTAAATCTTTTTGTTGTCATTAATCCTCACCTGAGGATATTTTTCCATTGATTTTTAGAGAGAGTGGAAGGGAGGGGTGCAGACACAGAGAGAGAAACGTTGATGTGAGAGAGACACTTTAATTGGTTGCCTCCTTAACCAGTGCCAGGAATCAGGTCTGCAACCTAGGTACATGCTCTTGACCAGAGTCAAACTCGGGACCCTTCAGTCCACAGGATGATGCTCTATGTACTGAGCCAAACCAGCTAGGGCATAACAACTTTTATAATCTTTCTTAGTATTTGCTATGCTGCAGTGCTTATATGTGTGATCTCCAGAGTCTAAATGCTATTAATATAGCCACTGTCCACAAGCAATCATACAACAAAAACAATAGGAAAACCTAAGCTTTCTAGAGATAGAAATCACCACAACCAGAAACTTGTGTGATCATACTCTATAAAGAGTTGATCCGAGTGATCATGCTCCCAGATGATATTGATTTGTTGTCTAGCACGGGCATGAAACTAATCACAAGGGGGGATACAGATCTGTGGCTATCTATGATGTCATGGCCCAATTTTTTTGTTCCAGGAAGTTATTTTCCAGGAAGATAGGAGTGTAAATAAAATACACACACACACACACACACACACACACACACACACACACACACACACACAACTTAACTGTTTACTTCAGGAAATTGCTGTAAACCAATTTCTCTGGGCAAACAGTTTGTTCCTCTGGGCAAACAGCTCTCCTATCAGGAAAATAGAATGATCACTGGTGCAAAGAGTTCACATGTCATATAACATTTTACTCGTCAAAATCCTCACCTTGCCATGCCCACCAATTCTAAACTATTATGCCACAAACTGTGCTCAATACCAATCCATTTCTTGTCTTGAACCTTGAACCTGTTCTCACAAACTTTGTAAATATCTTTCCTTGATCTCCCTCTTTTGAAATGCAGCAAAGACTCTGACAAAGTGGTATTCTACCTTCCAGTAAACACTAATAAATATAGCTTTGTTTGAATAACAGATTTTTTATGGTCTTTTGGGGGATATGATAGTTGATATATTTTACACCTAAACATGTTAGCATTATTAAGAATAATCCTTTAGATATATTTACTTTTGAGAATTTGATTTTCATTTTTTCAAAGTTAAATTTTATCTTCCAAATAATAAGTTAAAAGCCCACAGTATCTATATTCTGATAATTCAATACTTAATCCATTCAATTCTTTGATATATTAACTTTAACAATCAGTTCAGTGCTGAAATTTGATGAAGTAATGAAATGCCAGACACTGTGCCTTGACAATCTAACCATTTCCTTTCCCCTTTTTACTTCTTGCCAATGTTCTCCTCTCATTATCAAGGCTGGATGTCAGATTATCACTCTCTAGCCTCTCTTACAGTAAAGGTAGGCCATAACCCCACTAAAAAGATAAAGCAAAATTGTGTGTGTGTGTGTGTGTGTAAAACCTGTATATGCACACACACAAGGCATCTGATATTCTCTCTCTCTTTTTTTAAATCCTCACCCAAGGATATATTTCCATTGATTTTTTAGAGATTGGAAGGGAGAGGGAGAGACAGAGAGAAACATCAATGTGAGAGAAACACATCATTGGTTGCCTCTCCCAGGTGCCCTGATGGGGGATCAATCCTGCAACTAAGTATCAAACTCTTCAGTCCACAGACCTACGCTCTATCCACTGAGCAAACTGGCCAAGGCTGATATTCTCCTTGATTAAAAAATAGTGCTGTGAGCGTAGCATCTTAACTTCCTTTCTTTGGATGCTATTGTTTGAGGATGTCATACAGAGAGATGAAATATTAATCTTGCAACCATGAAGCCACAGCCTGAAAACACGAAGCCAGTTTTCTGAAAATGGTAAGAGTATAAAGGCTCTAGATCTTGGTGAAACTGAGGCATTGAACTAACCTTGGAAATACCTATCTTTAGACTCCTTGTTATTTCTGATAAATATTTACTTGGCTATTTGTAAATAGATTCTGCAATAATTTATAGCCAGTAACATTTCTGATTCAAATATTGGCCCCATTCATTGTTTTTGAGTAACAGGTTATTTGCTAAAAGTATTTTTTATTGAATGTGATAGTATTACTTAAAAGAAATCAATGTAATATGCCCTCAAAGGGATATTAAAAATTAACACATTTTAAAATCAATTTATCAAATCCTTTAAAAGAGAATTCTGCCTGGCCAGTGTGGCTCAGTGGTTGAAGGTTGACCTATGAACCAGGAGGTCATAGTTCCATTCCCAGTTGGGGCATATACTTGGGTTGCCAGCTCAATCCCCAGTAGGGGATGTGCAGCACGCAGCTTATCAATGATTCTCTCTCATCATTGATGTTTTTATCTCTCCCTCTCCCTTCCTCTCTGAAATCAATAAAAATATTTTTAAAAGAAAATTTTTACAATTAGCCAAATTTATACCTCACATACTATAGTAACTTTTCAAGTGAAAATTATTTTGTCACACACCTGTATGCACATTTAAGACTTCAATTAATTTTAATGATGATGAGAAATAGTAAATAATTCCACTTCCTTGCTGAACACTTATCACATTTTTCTTATGAAAACTCAGGAACTTTTACAAAATTTTAAATAAAAACTCTGTGATTTTTTTAAATTTAACAAATAAAATAATAAATTTCCTTATAAGAGGTTGAAATGAGAACACATGTCCAATTTCCTATGGAAATGATGAATAAGACAAAAATAAAGAATCTATAATATAATACTGAGAAATAAATAACAAATCCATTCATGGTGTTTAACACCTCTAAATATTTTCATAGGTTGTGACTATGGGACAATGAGCATTATTTTATAAAGTAATATACTATGAGTAGACCCTTAATTCTCTATCAAAAACAGTGTTAAAGGCACTGAAACATTACTGCATTTGTTTCAGTCCTCTGAACATTTTTCTTTTCCATTTTTGTCCTCCTCTATACATTTGAGTAGATCTGGGGCTCTCACCTTTATGAAGGTAGACAAAATGGTTTTTGCTTACAATCGTGTCCTTCAAATAGAGGAAAATGTCTGATACATTTTCGGAAATGATAGCAGTGATAGCATTCAATCATAACTCCATAACTCCATTTAGGACAGGTGGAATTGGAAGGTCTATGTCTATTTGTTATTTGCAGCATTACACACTAGCCATACTGGATAATTTTCATCAATTTATAAGGAAAAATTTTTTGAGCAAAATTTCACTATGGGCTTTGTAAGCTTTACAGTTTATTTTTACAATAATGTGAAATTTAAATGTGTCCATGGATGTAAGTGGAATTAACTCAAAAACTTGTTTATAGTCACAATCTGTATTTTTAATCTTTTTCATTAAACAAAGGAACATTTTAAAATGTATATAATTATTGTGGGTACTTCAAGCTTAATAAAGGAACACTGTATAAGAGTGGCCAGAGATTCTATCCTTTGGTTTTTTTAACAGTTATTCAATGTATTTTATACATAAATTATATTTTTTATTTGGCCTATAAATGCGTAAAACATACAGGACCGTAGCTCACTTTTTGTGACAATGTATTTGGTTTAGAGACTTTGACTTCTTGGTACATATAGCTATAGAAGGCAAATTAGCAGACTACAAAGGTCTTAGAGGTGAAAATATTCTATAAGTTCTCAGTCAAATATAACACTCATATAATCTTAAAATAAATCAATGAGACACAAACATATAGTGATAATTATACAAAAGGACTTGCAATACATTCTGAACAATTAAGTAGACTTAAATCAGTACATTTTTGTAATATATTATTAAAATAGTGACTGAGTTAATTTTTTGATGTTATATTTTTTGCTCCTGGTATTTGCATTCCCATGTGATATTTATACAACACTTTCTGGAAACTTGAGTACCTAGGCCTCGGTGACTGAAAAACTCGTGAAAAGAGCAGACCGTAACATTTTTTGAGAATTTGCGTTTTAAAATGAACTTTTGAAATTTCTGGTGTGGAAGCTTTGAGAGGGTGGGGATTTGAGAACCCAAGTGCGTTATCTCCTCACTTCTCAGGTGGTGCCCAAAAAGTGACCAGTGTTCTAGAGTTGCATTACACTGCTCTAGCATGGTGCCCCCAGGGAACAGAAATGGTGGCACGTGGTTTCTAGGTAGAGAAGTCCTGATTCAACAAATAAAAGATTTCAATGGCTCTCAGAGACAGCTTGTTCCTGATGCAGGGGTACCATATAAACCTGCGGCCCTCCTTAAATTCTACCCCCAGGTGTCATCCCAGGGAAAAGGTAAAGGACAATTCTCTAATAACAGATTTTAAAATTGAAATTATTAGTAAACTTCAGAAATTACTGAGTTTTCTTGAAAATGTCTAGGTTCAGTTTGAAGTGGGAGTTTGAAGTAGAGACTAATTTTGGTTATAAAGATATTTTTAAAATAATAATTATTATATATGTTATTGTGTTGAGAAAATTACATCAACCAAAACCTTAAATTTCAAAAACAAATTTTTGAGAGGAAAAAAAATACATGAAATGTAAAAATGTTAATAAAATACCAGATAATACATACAGAAATGAGAAACTTACAATTAATTTATCATTCCCAAAGAAGCAGGATACTCTTTCACCATGGTGACAACTTGAGAATTGTAATTCTAAACATAAATTTAATACTTAAACATAACTCCTCTTAAAAGTAAAAATAGCATGCATCTATGTGTATAAAAGCCTAAGTGACCATCCGACTGGTACTATGATGCACAATGACCACCAGGGGGAAGATGCTCAATGCAGGAGCTACTGAGCTGCAGTGACTTGGCAGCTGTGGTTCTCAGGTGACACACCCAGAACCAGAGAGGAGGGAGCCCGATTCCGGGGTGTGTTACCTGAGAACCACCCTCTCACAATCTGGGACCAGCTCAGGAGATGTCAGAGAGCCGGTTTCAGCCTGATCCCCGCAGGCCAGGTCGAGGGACACCACTGGTGCATGAATCCATGCACTGAGACTCTAATATTATATAAATTACATAAATAAGAAAACACTATACACAGAGAAAAACACATGTAATGAACAAGTATCAAGGAAGCCCCAAATATAACAAGTAAATAAAATACAGAAGAAGAAATGGGTTAGCTTTGACAATAAATGTAAACAGTTAATCTTGTTTATGCAACAAAAAGTTCCTTGGAGTGGATTCCAAAGCAAAATTTATATATATGATGTGTACAGGGCTACTTTTAAAATGACATGGAAAGAGTATTCTTGGATTCAGTCCCTTGCAGAATATAATGAACAACATAAACTGATGGACAAAAACAGATCCAAAGACAGAGAAGCATTGATCAGACCGTCAAACCTCAGAGGGAAGGTAGGGGAGGGTGGGGGTAAGGGGGAAAGATCAACCAAAGGACTTGTATGCATGCATATAAGCCTAACCAATGGACACAGACACCAGGGGGGTGAGGGCGTGAGTGGGAGAGGTGGGGGCAATGGGGGGATAAGGATATATATGTAATATCTTAATCAATAAAGATAAAAAAGTGAGAAAAAGACTAATCATAGCAATGGAAAGTGTGAACTTGAAATAAATTTTCTAGTAACAACAACAACAAAAAAAAAACCCCATGACACGGAAAGCTAAAATGCAAAGAATACATAAAGCAAATTCAGAATGAAAAATAAAATAACTATAAAAGCAGGTACCAATATGTTCTTATGAGACAAAGAACAATTCAAAGTAGAAAACATTAAATTGAAAAAAGATGGCCTTTTAAGTTTATGAAGAGAATAGTTGGCAAACAAGCTATAGCTCTATGACACTATGAAGTACAAGAGAACATATGAGAATATTAAAATATATAATGGGAAAGAGAAATGCTAGAGTACAGAGGCAGCAAAAATTTTATTCTACTAAGAAATGTTGCCTAGGTTTTTATGGCTCGTGGAAGTAAAACTGAAATAACAAATATCAGGTCTTTATATAAATACTAGAGGCCCAGTGCATGATTAAATCATGCACGTGTAGGGTCCCCTACATGCTTTCGCTTTCGATCGCGGGGGAGCTGGGTGCCTGTCCGCTGGTGCACCAGGCCTTTCAGAAGCCTCCGGCGTGGCGGAGGCTTCTGAAAGGCCTGGTGCCGGAGCAGACAGGCACCCAGCTCCCCCACTTTTGATGGTCCACGGCGGGACGTGAGCTCGCTGCCCCAGAGGCCCCTTCTGTGCCGCAGCACAGCCATGGCGCAGACACTGAGCTCGCGCCGCCGCTGGCGATGCAAGCTCAGCGTCCCGCTGGCCCAATCGGCCACCCCAGCCACCCTGAGTCCCGCCCCCCCGCGCCTCCTGGCCAATCGTGGGCATAGTGAAGGTACGGTCAATTTGCATATTTGTCTATTATTAGGTAGGACTAGATGCCCGATGCACAGAATTCGTGCAAGGGGCTCAGCCCTCACAGCTCCAGCTGCCTCAGCCAGTCCTCGCAGCCTCGGCCGGCCCTCGCAGCCCCATCCGGTCATTCTGCTGTTCGGTCTAATTAACATATTAGCTCTTTATTATATAGGATCATATATGCCACACACTATTTTAAATACTTTACATGCATTTATTTAATTATCACAACATCTCTGTCAGGCCATGTTATTAACCTAATTTTTTATATAACAAAACTAAGACAGGTAGTTTAAATTACTTGCTGTCACACAGTTAGCAGTCATGGAACTTGAAATTGAACTTAGGCTATTAAACTCCAGAATTCACATTCCTATCCACTACATTATAATAATTGTAGGTAACATAATCAAGAGTCACTTTATAATTCCTATCCACTACATTATATTAATTGTAGAAATTGCCAACATTTTCTGACAAAGGTGAAAAATTATTAATAAAAGTTAAAAAAATTCAACATAATATGATAAATATTTGTGTTAAGGTGTGCACAGAGGACAAATAGGATGGCAGGTCTGCTACACAGTGCAAAGTTCAAGAAAGTGAAATCTGACCAAAGGCACGGCTCAGTGGTTGAGTGTCCACCTATAATCAGGACGTCACAGTTGGATTCTCAGGCCATATTCCCTGGTTGTGGGCTCAATTCCCAGTGTGGGGCATGCAGGAAGCAGCCGATCAATGATTCTCTCTCATCATTGATGTTTATATCTTTCTCTCCCTCTCCCTTTCTCTCTGAAATCAATAAAACAAATATTAAAAACAAAGTGAAATCTAAGGTGTGTTCAGCCAAGGGAGCAGGATTCAAAGAGAATCCTTTGAATGAAATGGCCTTGGGGCAGGTTTTGGGGAACTATATGTAATTTAGTATTGCTGAGACATTGGTGCAAGATGTGAAGTCCGAAGAGATTAAGTCTGAAAAGACTATCAAAGTCAATCTTTTCTATAATGGGTTTAATTCTGAAGGATCTTTAAAAAATTTAAGTATTATACCTATCAAAATAATATATCAAGTTTTAAAAGTAAAATTCATACTATAAGGGTTGTAAAAGTGTAATAGTAGACACTAATTCCTTCTGGATGCTCCCACTTTATTGTGTTTCTTTTGGTATTTACCTCCACATCTATAATAATAAAAGCATAATATGCTAATTAGACTGGACAGCAAACAACCTTCTGGACGTCATTCCAGATGTCCTTCCAGGTGGCGGGGGGCTGAGGCAGAGGCAGGGATGATCAGGCAGGCAGGCAGAGGCAGTTAGGGGTGATCAGGCAGGCAGGTGAGTGGTTAGGGGTGATGAAGCAGACAGGCAGAGTGGTTAGGGGTGATCAGGCAGGCAGGCAGGCCAGCGGTTAGGTTAGGAGCCAGTGGTCCCACGGAATTGGGCCTAAACTGGCAGTCGGACATCCCCTGAGGGGTCACAGATTGTGAGAGGGTGCAGGCTGGCTGAGGGACCCCCTCTCCAAGTATGAATTTCATGCACTGGGCTTCTAGTTTCTAAATAACAAGCATATACAAATAATTCTTTCTTTTAAAAATTCATACATTTGATTTTTGTCATCTTTCAAAAATATTTCATCAAGTTTGAGATGCATATCTGCCCACCTTATTTTAGAGAAATTATGAATCTTTTAAATAAATCCAGGCAATCTTTACAGACAAAGCAAGTAAAAGCAAGTATAATAAACTAGAACTATGTCAGTATTGTTGTGTTTATTTGGGTGGTTGTTTGTTTTTGCTACAGAACAATAATGCAATTGGTATATTCTATAAACATTTGTAAGTATAGTATACTACATCTAATGAATTTTTGAATGGAAAAAAATCGAAAATATTTCTTCTGGGTTGGGATTCATTTGAAATTCACTTTGCTTTTGTGGATTTACTAGTACATAGAATGTCAAGTCTTTGGGATTAGATAGTACAATAGATATTGGGAAAGTCTGAATGCTTTGTTTACAAGGTTCACAATATTTGTTAGAAGTTTAAGATTTAAAAAGTAGGTTTAAAAATTAATGTTCTCTAATGCAAAATAAAAATTTATATGTCTTCACCCCTCCCTCCTTCATATATAAAACTTTTCCTCCTATTGTTACAATATACTTATGCCACAATTTTTGGTTAATAGTCATTAGAAAAAAAAACTGCATATTTTTTTCAGCTGAGATATAGCATGTACTATGATTATTTTACATTTCAGTTTTTTAATATACTCAATAACACTTTGTTTTTCATTTGCTTAGCTTTCTATCCATTCTATCTATAATTTATCCCTAAATTATGTGATAGAATTGAAAATGTTCATCAGATATTCTATCCATTTAATTTTCTTATATCAGAAAGTACTGTCAGAATACTTGGTTTTCCTGCTCTACTTTGAACTGTTTATCCTTTAGTTTATTTCACACACTGTCATCTTGTAATTCTCTCTCTCTCTCTCTCTCTCTCTCTCTTTTTACTAGTATTGCCTCTGTTGTTTTCTGAATTCACTTCCTCTTTACTGATTTTCTCCCTCATTTTTTTTTTTTTTTTTTTTTTTTTTTTTTTTTGTGGAGTACATTCACCATTAGTTTTCTGAAGAAAATTTCTGAGTTATGTGTTGGTTAGCCTCTGTTTGGCCTTATCTCTCTCTCTTTTATTTAATCCTCACCTGAGGATTTTTTTTTCTTTTTTTTCGAGAGAGAGTGGAAGAGAGAGGGAAAGACAGAACTATCTATGTGTGAGAGAGACATATCAATTGGTTGCCTCCTGCATGTGCCCCAACCAGGGCCCAGACTGGGGAGGAGCCTGCAACCGAGGTAGTTGCCCTCGACTAGAATTGAACCTGGGACCCTTAGGTCCACAGGCTGATGCTTTATCCACTGAGTCAAACCGTCTAGAGCTGGCTTTATCTCTTACGGGTTTAGGTTTTTATCTTTTTCTGAGCTATTAAATAATATACTCTTAGCCCAGCCAATGTGGCTCATTGTGACCCATGAACCAAGAGGTCACCACTGGTTTGATTCCTGGTCAGGGCACATGCCAGGATTGCAGGCTTGATCCCCAATTGCGGGTGTGCAGGAGGCAACTGATCAATGTTTCTCTCTCATTCATCTTTCTATTTCTTGATCCCTCTCCCTTCCTCTCTCTCTAAAAATCAATAAAAACATATTTAAACAAATAAATAAATAAATAAATAAATAAATAAATAAATAAATAAATAAATAAAATGCTCTTAGTCCATTTACTTTCTTGACTTCTTTTCTGCTATTGTTTTTTTCCATTCACTTTGTCCCGGAGGCTTAATTCCTATTTTACCCTTTTAATATCCATGTAAAGTGTTTTGTAGGTAGAAGACCCCTGCCTCCTGGCATTCATGCCTTTGTGTAACTCTTTCCCTTTGAACATAGGCTGGACTTAGTCACTCACTTCTACTGAATAGTGCTATGACAAACCTAATAGGATTTCACCTGAGATTAGGTTACAAAAAAACTATGACTTTGGTCTTACTTTCCCTCTCTCTTGCTGGGACTCATATTCTTGCTCTCTCACTAGCTCTGAGAGAGTAAGTTTCCATATTGTGAGTTGCCCTGTACAGAAGCTCACATGGCAAGAAGCAAGGGGAGGCCTTTGGCCAATAGTCCTGAAGGAATATAGGTCCTCAGTCCAATAGGCTGAGAGGAACTGAGTTCTGCCAAAGAAATGCACTTAGAAGATCCTCCCCATTCAAGTCTTCAGATAAGACTTTAGCCATGCTGACACCTTAGTGAGTAACCTTGCAGATACCTTGAGTTATTCCAATACGCCACCTCCAAATTCCTAACTGCATAGCCTGAATTTTGTGTCCCTCCCCAAAATGGTATATGTTGAAATCCTACTCCACCTATTGATGATATTACAAAGTGGGAGCCTTTGGGAAGTGTATAGATGGCAAAGACAGAGACTTCATGAATGGAATGTGTCCTTAAAAAGTGACTGAAGATATCTCCCTTGTGTCTTTCACAGCTAAAAGGTATCTGTGAATCAGAAAATAAGACTCTCACCAGATTCTAAATCTACTGGTGTCTTCATCTTGGACTTCTTGGCCTCCAAAACAGTGAGATACAAATTCTTGTTTGTTTATAATCTACTTAGTTTATGGTGGGGTTTTATTTTTGTTTGTTTGTTTGTTTTTGTTTTTAGAAGCCTGAATGAACTAAGATTCTGGCCCACAGAAACCATGAGGTAATGAATGCTTGCCGTGTCAAGCTGCTGAATTAGGGTTATTCATGTCATAGGCATAGATAATAATATAAAGAGATTTTAGGAAAGGATGATATTATCACATGTATTTGATTTGCCATATTTGAATAGAAACATGATGGCTCTTTATTAATAGTCGCCATTTAATTTTTTAAGAGAAAGTAAAGTGATAATTATTTTTAAGAGTTATTTGGAAACCTCATGGGGAAGATACTGGAGGGAGCAAGACTGGAAGAAAGGATCTATTGTAGTAATCAGATGAGAAATGAAGAGCCCTTCAAGTAAGTCAGTATCAGAGGATATTGAAGAGAAAAGACAAATTGAAGAACTATTAAGGAGAAATCATTGACACAATGTGAATGCTAAGTAGATATTGTCATGAAATAATAAGCAGTTTTTTCCTGTATTTCAATCTGGAGGGAATGTGTCAATCATGGTTCTGTTAATAAGGATAAAGACAAATGAAAAAGGAGCAAGTGTGGAGAGGATGTAGATGAATTGAGTTTTGGACATTCTGAGTTTGAGATGCCCTGGTGTACTTGCATGATGATAATAGTAATAATAAGCAGCATGCATAAAGTGCGCCCTGTTTGATGTGTTCTACATGGATTATTTTGTTTTATCCCCATGACAATATTATCTAATAGCTGCTGTCATTATTTCCATTTAACAATAAGTAATCAGAGAATTAGAGAGGTTAAAGAACTTAACCAAAGGGCACAGATGATTTTTGAGATAATTAAACATAAAAAGTCTGTTTACAAAGCTCAAATTTCTTATCTCCACTCCATATTGTTCTTCTAGGACCAGTTCTCAAAAGAAAATCATTAGGCATTGTCTTCAGAAATTCTGAATTTCTTTTGGTTGCCCTAAACATTTTTGTAACCAGACAATTCTGGTTCTAATTAAAAGACTGGGCCTAGAGCCTAGAGAATAATTACAGGCATTTAAAATTTTCTGGTGAATTATTATATTTTGTGAACCAATTACATGGAAGATATGCTGTTGATAGATATAGGGAAAGACAGGCCTGGTTCTTAGTGTTAAATTTAATCACTATAGTACAAGCCTCCTGGGTGATATACCTCATATTCATTTCAATATATTATAATATTGACTCATTTAAATCCGGGATCTTCAGTAATAAGAGGTTGCACAGCATATTATTGAGATGATGAGTAAGTAAACTTTCATTATGTCTGTAAATGCTTAAAGAGAGTGTAGGAAATATTTAAACAAACAAAGCTACCAAGGAAGCTAATGGTCCAGGCCAAGGGAATAAAAGGAAGGCTTTTACACAGACATTCATTCAAAGAATTTTAATTCATTTGATGACCTCTTCTCTGATCTGTTTGCATTACATAATCTTCTGTTCTTTTTACATCCACATCATGAACTCATCTCAATGATATCACCTATCACCTTATAAAGTTAGATGAATGCCTCTTTTTCTTCCAATTTTTATCATAAAAATGTTAAAATATACCGCAGAAAATAATATAACAAACACCCGATCCTCTGCATCTAGGTTCAACAATTATTAAAGTATTCCATATTTGCGTATGTGTATTCTAATCCATTCTTGAATATTTCAGCATGCATATTTAAGTATAAGGGATTCTTTAGGGTCTTTTTTTTCAATGCCAATAAGAAGAGAGACTTTGATGTAATGATTAAGACCAAAAGCATTACAGAGCTAAGTCTGAATCCTGACCTTGCTATTTATTAGGTACGCAAAATGTTTGCTTTATCTCTTATAGCCTCAGTTTCATCATATAGACAATGGGGATGAAATACATTTCTGCTTGACCGGATCCTATAAGATCAAATGAGAGAATATATACAAAATGCTTCAGCATAATGCCTTGTGTAAAGTGAATACTCAGCAAAAGAGTGGCGTTATTAATCAGTACTTATTTATACCCATCCTAGCCTCATTGCACCCTATTCCTACTGTTCAAGTATTATATACTCACAGCCAATATGAATTCAAAATAAAACTGAATATGGAAATTTGGAAATTTGAGGGAAAGTGGAGAAGGTATAATTGTTTTGGGTAACATATCTTTACTTAATTCAATCTAAAACTACTCTCAAAAGCAAGGAAATAAAAACACTAACAGAAAGACTTGCTTGCCTACCTTATCCTTTGCTGAGAATTAACCACTCTGAGTTTTCTTCTGCTTAAGCTAATTTCGCATCACTTAGGAACACATTCAAAGATAGACAGGATTTGGAAACTTTTAAACCCACCTCCAAGTGAGTTTATAGCCAGTGATCAGTACTTGTTATTAGAAAGATACCTTTATGACAGACCGATTTGGCTCAGTGGATAGAGCATCGGCCTGCAGACTGAAGGGTCCCAGGTTCGATTCCGGTCAAGGGCTTGTACATTGGTTTCGGGCACATCCCTAAAGGGGACTGTGCAGGAGGCAGCTGATTGATGTTTCTCTCATCGATGTTTCTAACTCTCTATCCCTCTCCCTTCCTCTCTGTAAAAAATCAATAAAATATATTTTTTAAAAAAGAATGATACCTTTGCATTTGGCTGTTTTCACAGAGAACATAAAAGAGTAATTGGGAGGCAGCTGGGGCTCTTTGACAGGGCTTAGAGAAACTAGCAGGATTTCTTTGGGGAAGGATTACTAATACTATATTTAAGAGAAAGAGGACCTATCTTAGGATTGAGTCAGTGATACTGGCTTGGCTGTAGCTCAGAGTGGAGAGGGAGCTGTTTGTGGAAAGACCAGCTGAGCTGGCTTCAAGATGATTCCTTCTTCATCCAGAGAAAAAGGGAAGAAAGTGAACATTTATAGAATACTGCTTTTAGTCATATAATGGACTAATGTTGTGTGTGTGTGTATTTCTAAATTTAATTGAATGCCCAATATGACCCTAGTAGTGCTGATTGCCATCTTTAATGTCCTATACAAGTGAGGATGCTTGACCGGATCCTATAAGATCAAATAAGATCAGGATTTGAGACACTTTTTTTTTGGTTTTTTTTTTGCTTAGTGTCACATAGCAAATAATGCAGTTACAATTCAAACTCAAGTCCCTGCTTCTAAAATTGATACTCTTTCTATAGTAGGCATTTAGATAAGCATGAACAGAGAAGAAACAATAAGCCAGGTACAGAGAATCACCAGGGTGGAGAGCCCCAGGTGCCTAGCAATGGACAAGGCACCACTACCTTAAGTATTAACCCCTGGAGGTGACATCTAGGCTTGCGGGACCACTCCCTTAAGTATTAACCCCTGGAGGTGACATCTAGGTTTCAGCATCAGGCCCAGAAAAGCAGCAAAACCAGAAGGAGGGATGGCACAGCTGAAATCAGGACCAGCTGCATTGACTAATGATCCCCTGCCCTGGCACAGATCAATCAGTGGAGACCACAACTACCATGAGGAGCCACACCTGGAAAACTGATGAATATTCTATTGTTATCCTCCCCTGAAACTTCCAGATAAAAGCCCTCAGGACCAGAGCCCAGCTCTGCCCTCTCTTTGGAGCATACCTGGCCTCACCCCACCCTCTTTCCCCAGGGCATTTTCTTTGCCTCTCCAGCTCTCCTAAGCTCTAAAGTCCCTTCTTTTGCCTCTGTAACTTGTTTTCTGAACTCATTTTCCCTATGAATCACTTTTATCACTGTGAATTTCTAACTGAATTTTATCTTATATCTTGAGTCTTACCTCTGAATTCTTTCTTAGCCAGAACTCAAGTACCGATGTTGCTGAACTGAGGTCTGGTCTGACTCCACTGGTCTAACATCTGGTGCCATTTTGCTGCTCATTAGGAAAGGATTCTTCAGGGACAACTTGGGGAAAGATTTGGTATATGGGGTACTGTGGTAGCTGTGATTTGCCTGATGCTAAATGCACAGCATTTCTTTCTTTTATTAGCTTTTAACAGAATTGTCTTCTAATCCACTGTGGCCAGCCTCCTGCTAGTTGGGCTACAGATGACAGCCTACTACACTATCAATACTACTTGTCACCCACATATTGAAAGTCTACATTAGGGCAGTGGATAGTATACATTTCCTAGTTGATAATCTAATCCAAAAGAAGAAAGACACATATGTGGGGAAAAAATTAAATTTTTGTGACCCTAGAATCTTAGACAAATGCAGAAAGGTATAATTTGTTCTTTGTTTATGCATACTCACTCTAAACTGAAAGCTAAAGAGTTAGGCATGATATTGCCATGTATCACAAATCAATTAAAAATAAAGATGGTAAACAGATGTGACATTATAACTGGAGGAAACAGAAGCAAAAATTAGACAATTTTACTTAAACAAATGAACAGATGCATGAAAGAAAACAAAACAAATAAAACAAAGTGTTTGGAATAAGAATATTTAAGTAAAAAATGATGTAAAAAGGAACCATTGCAATATCTGGTGTGGTAGAGTGCTGTCCATTGTAATATCTGGTGTGGTAGAGTGCTGTCCATTGTAATATCTGGTGTGGTAGAGTGCTGTCCATTCATTTTCTTGGCAAATATAATTTTTTAGGCATCTGTGATCAGCATAAAGACTTTTAGGTTTCCAACTCTGAATTCTCCCCAATTTAGATCTCAGTCATGCCTGAGTGTGGAGGAGTATTGCCACCCATTCAAGGTTTCTGGACATTCAATATTCAGTATGTGAAGGGAATGTTGCAAAGCCTGCTATGGGGCCCCTGTGGCCATGTTTGTGGCTGTGGATATAGCCCAATTCCCCCTCCCAGACAGTGGAATGGTGTCCACCTGGCCAGCGGCCCCAAGAAGCAGAGCAGCTCATACCTGAGGTTTCCCATGCTCTTGACAGCTAATAAGCCTCACCAAACTCTGTCCTTGGCCTGTATACAGGCTGTGCCCAGCACAGCTCTCTCCCGGTTCCTTCTTCTAGTTAAGTCCCTATGACCCTGGCCTAGTATGGAAATTCACCGGATTGACCGGCCACCATTGGGTCTTCCCCAGATGTAAGTAATAAAGGCTATGTCTCTCCATTCTGGTCCCCCAGGTGGTTTTTTTCAGACTAGCAAAGAACAGCATGGCGCCCCCAAGATTGGTGCTCCTGTGGTACAGTGGCTTCCACACATGCAGAGTCTTTGAACTGCCAATGTTCATTTGGCAGTAGTGAGGTGGTTTCTCACCAGTACCAGGTTTGAGCCTTGTTTGGACCAGTTTTCTGAATATCTGGTTGATTCAGAATTTCCTTATTATCATTAGTGTACTGTACAAGGAAAATACAAACATTTAAAAAAGATTAAACTTTAAAAAGATTACAGAGATTTAGGGGAAAGCTCTCTTATATGTTTTCCATAAGTAGAGTTATAGAGTGACAGAGCTCAGTCAGCTCCCCTTTAACTGCCTTTCCCATCCTTGGCAATCTGTGTATTAACAGGTCTTCCAGGTTAATTTTGATCTACAATAAAGTGTGAGAAGCATGTGGACAGACATAGCCTATTCAAATATGTACTCTTTCTTTTGTAATAACAATTTTGAATTTTCACATCTGGATTATATCCTTCTTACAAGATGACATTTTTGTAGAGAAATGTTATAATATGCAAAACCTGAATACCATCAGACAGTGCAATATAGCAGAGAAAGTACTGGGTTTTTAGTCAAAATATACAATTTTGAATTCTTTGACTATCTGTGCTATATTAGAAAAGTCATCTAATATTTCTTATACTCACTTGTCCTGGTTGCAAAGTGGGATAATAATTGCTTCTAGCCCAGCCGGTGTGACTCAGCGGTTGAGTGTCCATGCATGCACCAGAAGGTTGGTCAGGGCACATGACTGGGTTTCTGGCTTGATGGAGGCAGCCCATCAATGTTGATGTTTCTCTCTCATTTATGTTTCTCTCTCTCTCCCTCTCCTTTCCTCTCTAAAATAAATAAAAACACATTAAATATATTAATAAAAAATTGCTTCTAACTCACAGAGTGGTTGTGTAACTAACAAAAAATTATTTTTGTACTCAACTGATAATTTTTGAGCGCCTACTATGTGTTTGGTATGGTGCTAGAAGCTAGAGATATAACAGTGAACAGAACTTTTTTTTTTTCCTTAAGAAATAATAGCAATTCCAATAGTGTATAAATACTGCTGTGGGATAAGCAAAGCACAAAACCCATTTTGTGTACATCATTGTGGGCAATAATGAGGAATGACTTCCCAGAGAGGTGTTATATTGAGAGTAAGAGGCATCTAAAGTAGAAAAAAAAAATTCTATATTGGAAGTGGGTGGTGGGCAGGAGAATCTCAGTCATTTGAATAACATACAAAAACTTGGAGTCAAGAAAGAGCATTAAGCATTAAGGTAATACAAGTAGTTGTCCTAATTAAGGCAAAAGTGGAATATTGAGAGATTAGTATGGATATGTAAATAACTACCAAAGCACTAAAAGCTTTATACACCATGCCCTGTGGAACGTGGAGCCCACTGGAATTTTACAGGACATTGGCACAATTAGTTTCACATTTTGTAAAGGTCACTTGACTGTATTATATAAAATGGGCAGGGATTCTATTTAGATAACCTATGCAAGAGATAATAATGGCCAAACTAAGACAAGATAAATTGTAGACATTTATTTATGAAATAAAATATAGAGATTTGAGGGTTTAAAGATATGGCCTCAATGGCATTTGGAAACTAATTGGACATGACTAAAAAAAAATGTGTTAATTTTTCCAGACTTTGCCAGCCTATAGTTACACAATTATTTTTAACTAGAGGTCCAGTATATGAAATTCGTGCATGGGGCGGGGTGTCCCTCAGCCCAGCCTGCACCCTCTCCAATCTGGGACCCCTCGACAAATGTCCAACTGCCCGTTTAGGCCTGATCCCGGTAGGATTGGGCCTAAATGGGCAGTTGGACATCCCTATCACAATCTAGGACTGCTGGCTCCCAACTGCTCGCCTGCCTGCCTTCTTGATTCCCCCTAACCACTTCTGCCTGCCAGGCTGATCACCCCCTAACCACTCCCCTGCCAGTCTGATTGATGCCTAACTGCTCCCTGACAGCCTGATTTTCCCTAACTGCTCTCCCCTGCAGGCCTGCGTCCCCCCCCAACTGCACTTTCCTGCAGGCCTGGTCGCCCCCAACTTCCCTCCTCTGCCATCCTGGTCACCCCTAACTGCCCTCCCCTGCTGGCCATCTTGTAGCGGCCATCTTGTGTCCACATGGGGGCAACCATCTTTGACCACATGGGGGCAGTCATCTTGTGTGTTGGAGTGATGGTCAATTTGCATATTACTCTTTTATTAAATAGGATGCCCATATTATCATGGATTGAAGTCTCACTGGCTTAATTGTTAGCAATCCATCCTGCTCAAAATGCCTTTACTCCCAGGGGTTTTTCCAGGGTGCTGCCTCTGTGTGCTCAAGGTCAAGTCCCTGAAGTCTGTCTGCTCTGTCCCTCTGTCATGCCACCCTATGGCTGCCTATTGCTTAGGTCATTCTCCAGTCCCTAGTGTTTGGACACACAGGTTCTCTGCTAGATTGGTTGCTGCCATCCCCTCCCTGGCTGTAAGGAGAGCCCTGTGCTATCATTCATGTACCTGCTGCTGTAACAGAGGCATGGGAGAACATAGGATTCGGGGATCCTAATTCTCCAAAGCACAGCTGAGACAAGGCCATAACTTCTAAGGATATTTTTTAGAAGTTTCAGGGAACCCAGATCCAGATAAATACAACACAAATTAATGTTTAATGTTATAAGGATTCTGTCTCATTCTAGAGTTCCTTCTCCTGCCTCATTGCTGACTCTTTTTTGCGTGGTAGGGAACATCTGAACTCTCAACATTGAAATTTTCCGGTATTCTCACATCTTAGATTCAGACTAAATCTCCCTTCAACTCTGGCGAGAAAAGGAAACTTTCTTCTCACTCCAAATTAAGGCTTGTACCTTGAGTCTTAATTTCTTTCTGGATCCCAAATGATAGAGTGTGCCTATTTTCTCACAAGAGAAGCCTCATCTCCAGTCATACTTTTATGATCTGTTTCCATGGACTTAGCAAAGGAACATAACATAATAGTATGACATCAGTATAAATAGTACCATATAAAGAACATGAGCAGTCTTAGCCTGTGGGATGATAAGACATAGTTTAATTTCCTTTCTGTCTCATTTCACCAATGATTTTATTATAATCTTGGGATTAAAACTCACGCACAGTAACCTTATTACTTATATATGAAGGTGCTTTTCTTAGGTGTAATACATTATACAATTATAAATGCGATTATTTTTTATGCAAAAAAGCAAAGACTAAATTATTTAGTCCAATTCAGTGACTGCTGAAGAAACAGATTATTCCTTACTCAGAGTATGGTGATATAAAACCCTATGCTTTATAGAGTTTGATTTTATAAGACACCAGAAATAATATCTGGAACACAATCTGTTTATGAAAGCTTACCTCGCTAAGTCACTAAAATCCTAAGCAGACATGATTTTCACTAGAATTTATCTGATAATAAATTTTTAGTAAGGTGAAATGAAAAGGAAATTATATTTTATAATACCTTTATCAGACCCATTCTTATTTCTTTTATCCTTCTTTTAGAGAATGATCATAATTCTCTCCCTAAAGTTCTAAAGAACTTTTACTTCATACATCAATTTTTATCAAAATTAGCACCAAAGCACCTATATATATCATGATCTTAGAATCTGTACAGTGTAAGTCATATGGCAAACATTTCTAGTTTCTAGACACTGAGAATTTGAGCTAAATAGAACTAATCCAGGCAGATAGGATCATTTATAAAAAACACCCAGCAGAAAGAATAAGAATTATTAAGTAAGGATAGTAAACAATTGAAAACAAAGCTTAAGGGAGGCTCTGGGATGGGAAATAAAAAGGAAAAATAAAGAATTCTTTTATTTTAGGTTCAAACAAAAATATTATTTATAGAGTTCACAGAATGTTTGAGATATGGGAGTGCTCATCACTATCATAAAACAGGCCCATTTCCTTCAGGTAACTTAGGTCTTTGGGGGGATGGTGGGCCAGGGGGATGGGGGAGAGGTGTTAAAAATGCTTCTCTGACCATAAACTGGATTCAGAGTGGAGTAAATAAGAGATCAAAGTTTTCTCATTGTCCAGAAATTTGGAAAATTGCTGCTCTCAATTTGCCTCTATGATTTGAAGATGGTGTATTTCTCCTTCTGTTGCCCAAGAAGAGGGCAGGGAGGTGAACTAAAAGCTCTAACCCTGGTGGAACCCCTCAGGCTTTACCACTCCCTCTCCTCATTGTAGATAAAAATGAACTCACGTGAACCACAGCTTATCACACAGCAGGGACTGGAAGTTCTCCTGCACTCACAGCTTGCTGGGCTTAGGTCAGCTGTCTGTGGGAAGCTGTCTTTTATTGCTTTGCTTTATAAGTTGGCTATTTTATACATCATCCTTTGAATGTACTCAATCTTTGAATGTGGTCCTGGTTTTAAATTTTTTTTCTTCCTTAAGATACATTGATTTTGTTGAAAGCCCAAACTTTCTTTCTTTAATATGTTCTACCGAAGAGGGCTTACACTTGGCACATGCTGAGAAAGAAAATGATCCATCTCAATCTATGCTTGAGAGGACCTAGACGCTCTCACCAGTTTTTAGACTCATTACCCTCTTCCTTCTCAGTGTCCACCCTTTAGTGTCTATTGCATAGGCCATAGTTATTGCCAAATTGTGAGGTGGCATAAATTCTTCTGTGGGCTAGTTTGTAAATTCATAAAGATATTTCTGTATATGGCCTTAGCATTTCTGGTTATGGCTTCAGACTTTACATGACATATTAGCAAGAATTTTAACTTTTCTAATATGAAATATAGATCTTCTTGTATTCCTGTGTCAAAATTGTGTTGTGAGACTCAACAACTTTTTCACAACTTCTGAATCTGTGTCTGCATGTCATAGAAGTCTTTTCTGCTACCCATATAACCAAGAGTAGATGTATTTGATGGTAAATCTCATGTAAACTTCTTGTTTAAAGGAGTATTTTTCTCTGTATTAGTTAAGACTCAATATTGTACATGACAGGATCCCAATAAAAATTGGCTTAAACAAAATTAAAGTTATTGTGTCCCTTCATCGTTCAAACAATGTCATGAGAACTCATTTTGTCTTTTATTTGTTGGTTTGCTTTCACACGCTTGGTTCCAAGTGGTCACAAGATGATTGTAGGATCTCCAGTTCTTATATAATCTCAGGCCCACAGCAAAGGGCAGGAATATCTTTTCCAGAAATTAGAGCAAAATAGCCTTTCATATTGTAAGCTCAGTTTTGGTTATGTGTTCATTCCTTCACCATCACTGTGGACAGGCAAATGCAATACTTCAAATTTCCAGAGCCAGGTCACACAGTATTGAGAGATGGATTTGGCTCAGGCAGAAACAAATGCAATGAGAAGAAAATCAAGATTTGGTCATTAGAAAGTGTGGGGCAGCACAAACAACAGATATGCCCTGTAGTCTCCCTAACCTTTGTATGTGGCAGGATCCAGAAAATAAATGGGTTGAAAAATATAATGACCCAAATATGAAAGATGGGACCACAGTGAATATTTAGCTTAGCAAGTATTGGGAAAGAAGATAACTTGGTATAGTATGATACTCTGGACATTAAGATTTTGAGAAAGACAAAAATTTAGTAGGAAGTTATTGAGTATGCAATACATGATACAATACATATTTCTCAAAGCTCAGCTATTATCCTAAGCAAAAGAGATTCCCAACATCAGGAAGTAATGTTTGAATGTGATATAGTAATTACAATTATTCCAATGGTTACCTACCTTTAAATTGTAGCAATGTTCATATTGGTATTGACATAGGTAACATTTTTAAATGCCATTGCCTATTAAATATAGCCTATGTATTTATTAAGAAACTAGAGGCCCGGTGCACGAAATTTGTGCACTGTGGGGGGGGGGGAGGGGGTGTGTGTGTCACTCAGCCCAGCCTGCACCCTCTCCAATCTGGGACACCTCAAAGGATGTCCGACTGCCAGTTTAGGCCTGATCCCTGTGGCACTGGATCATCTGCCTACACGGACAGTCGGACATCCCTCTCACAATCCGGGACTGCTGGCTCCCAACCACTCACCTGCCTGCCAGCCTGATCGATGCCTAACTGCTCCCCTGCCAACCTAGTCGCCTCCAACTGCCCTCCCCTGCCAGCCCGGTTGCCCCTAACTGCCCTCCCCTGCAGGCCCAGTTGCCCACAACTACCCTCCCTTTCAGGCCTGGTCACCCCCAACTGCCCTCCCTGCAGGCCTGGTCCCCTCAACTGCCCTCCCTCCTCTGCAGGCCTGGTCCCCCACAACTTCCCTCCCCTGCTGGCCTGATCGCCCACAACTTCCCTCCCCTGCCGGCCATCTTGTGGCAGCCATATTTGATCCCATGGGGGTGGACATCTTGTGTGATGGCATGAGGGACAATTTGCATATTACCTCTTTATTATATAGGATACCTTTGACATGTACTGTAGGGTATTGCTACAAATGATAGCTGAAAAGAACATATTGTCTACATTTTATTTTATTAAAATAATATTAAAACAGTTCCAGAGGGAGCAAGTAAAATATCAATAATAAAAAAATGTATTTTATCCATTAATAAAAACTATGATATATGAATTAATTTTGGGAAATAAAAACCTTCCAAAGCTTTGGGACGCAGACAAAAAAAGATCACATTTTACCTCTACATAAACAGTTTTTGTTATACTTTATTTTCTAATAGGCAGACAATTTTTTCAGCCAATGGCTGTATTTTTAACTTTGAATATATAAACTGAGGGCAAATTATGCCACATAGATATCAGTGAAATCTTACATTAGGATTACCTTTCTTTTTTTTTTTTTAATATATTTTATTGATTTTTTACAGAGAGGAAGGGAGAGGGATAGAGAGCCAGAAACATCGATGAGAGAGAAACATCGACCAGCTGCCTCCTGCACATCCCCCACCAGGGATGTGCCCACAACCAATGTACATGCCCTTGACCGGAATCGAACCTGGGACCCTTCAGTCCACAGACCGACGCTCTATCCACTGAGCCAAACCGGTTTCGGCAGGATTACCTTTCTTGATGAAAGGAAACCAAATCTTCAAAATCAAGAGTTCAAAACTTTGAATTTTAGAAAGCATTATGAGCAGGTTTATTATGAGTTGAATCATGTTCCTCTAAAATTCATAAATTCTGAAGTACTGGGCTTAATACTTCAAAATATGAATTTAGAGGAATATGATTATTAAGGATATGATTATGTTAAACTGAGATCATTGGGGTGGGCCCTGATTCAGTAGGACTGGTGTCCTTATAAGAAGAGGAACTTTGAAGACATAGGCAGACACCAGAAGAAGACCACCATCTACAAACCAAGGAAAGAAGCCTCAAGGGAGGCAACCTGCTGACATTTTGATCTTAGACTTCTAACCTCCAGAACTGTGAAAAAATACATTTTTGTTTTTTAACAATATGTAATTTATAGCTAAATATTGTCCTGGTCTAGATAGTTCATCACCATTCATTGAACAAAATGTGCACGGAGCATAAGAAACAAAAAAATTGTGTGAGATGAAAAAAAAAAAAATAATAACACGCAGAGACTGCAGGGCCTTGTTGATTATTAAACTTGATCCAAAAGATAATTTACTAGAGTGACAAAATCAGATATGCCTTTTAGGAAGTTCAATCTGAAGGTAATAAGGATGAATTAGACAGGATCAAAAGTGGATTCATAAAAACCAGAAAGGATTACATACAAGGTAAGAAGTAAGTAAGGCCTCTCTTCACAAGAAGTAATAGGAATGGGGGGGTGGAGGATGAATTTAAGCAATAAGTTTAAGAGTTGCATTAAAGAGACTTGGTTAGAGGAAATGAGTGATAAGGAACATTGGAGAAGGAGAAGTTAAGGGCAATAATCAGGTTCTAAATTAAAGAACTTGGTAGACAGCATGAACACTTAGCAATATAGGAAAAACTGGAATAAGAAGTTTCAGGTACATAATTCTACATTTGTTTGAAGAACATTAATCACTACAGGTAATTATTAATTAACTAGAGGCCCGGTGCATGAAATTTGTGCACTGGAGAGGGTGTCCCTCAGCCCAGCCTGCACCCTCTCCAACCTGGGACCCCTCGGGGGATGTCCGACTACAGGTTTAGGCCCACAGGGATCAGGCCTAAACCTGCAGTCGGACATCCCTCTCACAATCCAGGACCGCTGGCTCCTAACTGCTCGCCTGCCTGCCTGATTGCCCCCTAACTGCTTCCTTGCCAGCCTGATTGACACCTAACTGCTTCTCTGCCAGCCTGATTGCCCCCAAGTACCCTCCCCTGCTGGCCTGATTACCCCCAAGGCTTTTATTAGTATATATATGACCCTTCACAGAAAATTTTACTAACCCTGCTTTACAATAAGGGCTTGACAATTGAATCATTGGGACCAGACACCAAGATTTCCTTTCTTTGAATAGTGGAGGGAATAATTATCTTGTCTTTAAGTTGCCCTGAAATTAAAATCAGATAATGACTTAGAAAAGTATAAAAGCACCATATAAAGACAACTGTCTTTTTCATGTACTGATAAGACAATAAAGTGGTAAAATGAAAAACACTATTTTTATTCTCCCCCTTCCTTCCTTTACAGCCTTTATTTAAACTTTTAAATTTATAAAAATTTCACTCCAATTTTCATTTCTTTACATTCAATATTATTTTGTATTGGTTTCAGGTTTTATATTAGTTACAGAATAGTGGTTAGACAATCATATACTTTAAAAAGTGTTCCCCGATATTTCCAGTACCCACCTGGCATCATACCATCATTACAACACTATTGACTATATTCCCTATTTAAGTGACAATGGGTTTACAGGTTCCTTCCAGTATTTCTTTTGTGTTGTTTGCCTTTCTTTTTCTTTCTCACTTCTTCCCTCATTTTACTTATATAGTATCTCTATTGGCCATCAAAGCTCAGTGAAGGCACTGGGACATGCCGGTTAGCACTGGGAGCTTCTCTGAATCACGTCAGTCAGTCTGGTACCCTGCAGTGCGGCACCCCTCCACTGAGGTGGCACCACCCTTCAACCCCCGCCTCAGGGCTGTGGGTCCTTGCCCCTCCACCCGGGTGTCCTTCCATGCCCCTTGATCCCTGGCCAGGCCCACCTGCATCTCCACAGGTGAGGCAGATACCTGCCCGCCGGTCCCCGGCCCCAGCCTGAGCCCCCTCTGGTGCACCCCGCCTTGCCAGGTTTTTGCCTTTGATCTATGGCATTGGTGACAGCACACTCCTAGCAAGCCTGGTACCCAGAGGAGCACAGGGTCAGTTCTTTGCCCAGAATGTTAGAGGTTGCAGTAGCATTTGCAAATGTCGCCCAGAGCCTGCTGGCCAAGGCAGTGCCTGTGTGGGGTGTCCTCATAGAGGGATGGTGAGGCGCTGCTCGGTGCCCCTTGGAACACCCACCTCCTGGCTAGCCGCTTTGCCAGAGCTGTGGCACTCTCCCTGGAGCCGCCCCTCAGGCAGCCCCGCAGTCGGGCCTTGCACCTCTTCTTCCACATTCGGCCTTCATCCATCCCTCTCTCCTGCAGTGCTTGGGCTCCAGGCCCAAAAGAAAAGAACCAAGACCAAGAAGGACAAAGCCCAAAGGAAGTGTCTTGAACCCCCACATCCCATTCTCTGGATTTCCTCCCACACCTCCTCTCTGTGTCACATCTTGAACGGGCACCCTGTGGCCCAGCCACATGGTCACCGGGTGGCCTGGTAGAGTCGGTCTCCTCGGAGCTGTGAATCTGTGGCCAGAGGCCCTGTCTGGGTCTCAGCAACCCCATGCCTGCGATGTCCATGGGCCCCATGGGAGTGGCTAAGCAGGCCCAGCCGCTCCTCCCCAGGGCGATGATGTTCCCTGAGCTCCACAGGAGTGGCTAGACGGGCTGGCCATGCCTCCCTGGGGCAGCGATGTTCCAGGGGCCCCACGGGAGTGGCTAGGCAGGCTGGCCTCCCCTCCCCGGGGCGGCGATGTTCACGGGGTCCCACAGGAGTGGCTAAGCAGGCCCAGCCGCTCTTCCCTGGGCCGGCAATGTTCCCAGGGCCCCACAGGCGTGGCTAGGCAGGCCGTTGCCCCTCCCGGGGCCTGCGATGGACCCGGAACCCACGGGTGGCGTCTGGGGCTGCCCACCCCGCCTCCCAGGGCCCCAATGAACTGGTACCTTGCCAGCAGTGTCTGGCGCTGCCCGCCAGGCCTCCCCCGCCCCCTATGGACCTGGACCCCCAGGAGTGGGCCATGGCACTGCCTGCCCCGCCTGTGTATGCAAATTTACCCGCCATCTTTGATGGGTTAATTTGCATACTCACTCTGATTAGCTGGTGGGCATGGCTTGGTGTAGAGGAGTAATGGTTAATTTGCATGTTTCTCTTTTATTAGGTAGATATTAATTACTGGTGGAGTTGTCAAATATTTCTCAGAAGGAACAGCCAGAAAGATAGGAGGAGAAAATTAAGGAAATAATTTGTTATTAAAGCTAAAGAAAGGATGTGTTAGAATTAGCTAAGGAATTAGTTAGAGATGAACCATATCAAATGACACTGGGGATCTGGTGGCAAAGGTTAAATTAGGTGGGCTGACATGGGGATTTCAAGAGACACTAAAAAGTTCCTGTTGGGGAAAAATCAATTTTTTCCCTCAATATTGGTAAGAATTGAGGAGTGGTAGAAGTAGAAATGTAGACAAAAAAAAAAAAAAAGTTAGCTTAGTAAGATGTAGCTTTTCTCTCTTATTCTGCCTCTACCCATCTCTTTGCTATTTTCTTTCTCTCCACCCCCAAGAAAAGAGGGGCCATTAGTATGATTTGTTACAGCCCAGGGAGCTAATTCAGTGACATTTTATTCGAGAAATGGTTTACTGTGTTCTAAATTTAACATATCTGCATGATGGCTTGTTTTTCTACTCACAGTCCTAGGTAGGAACTGTATACTGGAGCAAATAGTGCTCAAACTCTATTTGTTCTCTATATCCTTAGCACCTAAAAATGGGCATAAGTTAAGAACAGTGCCTGTTCTCCAAACCTGCTTTTTCTTATTCAGTAGACAAAAAGAATATGGCCTCACATAGGCCTTAAGAAACAACTAATTCTCCAAACCAGTATGGAGTATGTGCATTAGCTGGGTGATCAGATTCTTGTCTACTCTTTAAAAAAGTAATTTATTGATTCTTTAAGCCACAGTTTCTTCTATCCAAGTCTCTGTTGAGACCCTACTGTGTAATGTTAATAGATTAAAATTTTAACATTAATAGGGCCCTGGTCTTAATAACATGTAATTCCAAACAAACCTTATGCCTAAACTTTTATCAAAGTATAAAGGAATGGAAAAAGATGATATTTAAGAATATTTAAATTCAAATACAAAGGAGACAGTAGACAGGGAGAGGTTAAGTTAATAATATAGGAGAGAGAAGATAATTGAATATATTACTTTCCTCAAAGGAATAAGATTAGACACAGCTGGGTTTACTCTATTGTAACATGACAAAAGTAACAAAGAACAGCTGCAAATACAGTTATAAGGTTAAGAACTGCTTGGATCTGGTAACTTCTAGTTTTTATGTGAAATAGTAGGCAGGGTCCTTTACCTAAGGGTGAAAAATGAGAAGGCTTGTCAGAGGGTTAAAGTGAGTAGAGAAGCTTTGAAGCCATTATTGCAGAGAACAGGAGAATGAAAAGACTAGAAAAAGATGATTGCATTGCCAAGATGATTGGGTGTCCAGCTGAGTTTGGGACCAAGTACCAATTTTCCTGGTTATACTTTTTTTTTTTAATTTCCCAATGATACTCAGAGACCTGGAGAGGTGAATAATTATTATTTTTTAAACATATTTTTATTGATTTCAGAGAAGAAAGGAGAGGGGGAGAGAGAGAGAGAGAAACATCAATGATGAGAGAGAATCATTGATTGGCTGCCTCCTACACATCCCCTACTGGGGATTGAGCCCACAACCTGGGCATGTGCCCTTGACTGGAATTGAACCCTGGACCGTTTAGTCCACAGGCTGATGCTCTATCCACTAAGACAGTGATCAGCAAACTCATTAGTCAACAGAGCCAAATATCAACAGTACAATGATTGTAATTTCTTTTGAGAGCCAAATTTTTTAAACTTCTTCTAATGCCACTTCTTCAAAATAGACTCACGCAGGCCGTGGTATTTTGTGGAAGAGCCACACTCAAGGGGCCAAAGAGCCACATGTGGCTCATGAGCCGCAGTTTGCTGACCACGGCACTAAGCCAAACTGGCTAGGGTGAGTAATTAGATAAATAAAGTAGTGTTGGTATTTTGAAGATAGGGTGGGAAAAAAATTCAACTTTTATGCCGTGTTTTTATTATCATTCAATTTGAAAAATTTTACTGTGTCTTTTGGATTATTTTACAGTGTGTTATTCATTTTCAAAATATAAGGATTTAAAAATATATCAGATTTTTATTGATTTTGAATATATTTTAGTTATGGTCACAAAACATGCTCTGCACATTTTTAGTCTTTTGAAATGTATCGAGACCTTTTTATGGCTCAGTATATTATTTGTCTTGGTGAATTTTACATGTGTAGGTAGTGTTCTATAAGTATCAATTTATTCATGTTGGTTAATAATTCAAATCTTCTATATCCTTACTGATTTTTGTTGTTGTTGTCTAGTTGCTCTAAAAATTATTAGGAATTACTGTTAATGCCAATTAGAATTTTAGATTTTCTTGTTTTTCTCTAGTTCTGTTAGCTTTTTCTTTAAGTATTTTGGATCCATCTATCCTATCTAATAAAAGAGTAGTATGCAAATTGACCATCACTCCAACACACAAGATGGCTGCCCCCATGTGGTCAAAGATGGCTGCCCCCATGTGGACACAAGATGGCCACCCCAAGATGGCCAGCAGGGGAGGGCAATTGGGAGGAACCAGGCCTGCAAGGGAGGGCAGTTGTGGGCGAGCAGGCCTGCAGGGGAGGGCAGTTAGGGGCAACCTGGCTGGCAGGAGAGGGCAGCTAGGGGCAATCGGGCCGGCAAGGGAGCAGTTAGGTGTGGATCAGGCTGGCAGGGGAGTGGTTAGGGGGTGATCAGGTTGGCAGGCAGAAGCAGTTAGGGGCTATCAGACAGGCAGGCAAGCAAGCGGTTGGGAGCCAGCAGTCCTGGATTGTGAGAGGGATGTCTGACTGGATTGTGGGATCGGGCCAAAACGGGCAGTCGGACATCCCTTAAGGGGTCCCATATTGGAGAGGGTGCAAGCTGGTCTGAGGGACACCCCCCCCCCCCCCCGTGCATGAATTTCATGCACTGGGCTTCTAGTATATACATAAAAGCCTAAGCGACTGTTGCAACTGAAACAACCGAACAGTCAACTGAACAGCAGGCTGCATGGGGTGAACAGGCCGGCAGAGGGGGCAGTGAGGGGCGGCCAAATGACTGAACAACAGGCTGCATGGGCCAACCAGGCCAGTTGGGGGCAACCAGGCCAGCAGGGGGGGGGGCAGTAAGGGGCAACCAGGCCAGTGGGGCAGCCAGTTAGGGGCGACCAGGCCGGCCGGGGGGCAGGTGGGGGTGAGCAGGCTGGTGGGGGGGGGCAGTTGGGGGAGAGCAGGCCGGTGGGGGGAGGCAGTTGGAGGTGAGCAGGCCAGCAGGCAAAGTGGTTAGGGGCAATCAGGCAAGCAGGCAGGCAGGTGAGCAGTTAGGACCCAGCAGTCTCGGATTGCGAGAGGGATGTCCGACAGATATCAGGCTGAAACTGGCAGTCAGACATCCCCTGAGGGGTTCCATATTGGAGAGGGTCCAGGCTGGGCTGAGGGGAACCCCACATGAATAAATTTCATGCACGGGGCCTCTAGTCCTGTATAATAAAAGCCTAATATGCAAATCCACCAAATGGCCGCTATGACACGCACTAACCACCAGGGGGAAGACACTCAATGCAGGAGCTGCCCCCAGCCAACAGGCCCCAGGCCAGCCAAGGTGGATGCCAGTGGGGGCCCCTGATTGCCCCACCAGTCGCCCCACAGAGGGAGGCAACTGGCAGCGGGGGAGGGACTGGCGAGCGGGCGGCGCCAGGTTGGCCAAGGTGGGTGCCAGCAGGGCCCCCCTGATTGCCCCACTGGTTGCCCCACAGATCAGCTCTGATTATTGGCCAGGCCTAGGGAACCTACCCGGGCAAGAATTTCATGCACTGGGCCTCTAGTCCTATAGGATAAAACCCTAATATGCAAATCAACCCGAGAGCAGAACGACAGGTTACTATGACACACACTGTCCACCAGGGGGCAGATGCTCAATGCAGGAGCTGCCCCCTGGTGTTCAGTGTGCTCCCACAGGGGGAGCACTGCTCAGCCAGAAGCCGGGCTCACTGCTGGCGATCTCAGCGGCGGTGGTCGGAGCCCCGAGGGGAACGGGCCTAAGTCAGCAGGTGGACATCCCCTGAGGGGTCCCAGACTGTGAGAGGGCACAGGCCAGGCTGACCCTCCCCCTCGCCCCCCCAGTGCATGATTTTCATGCTTTGGGCCTCTAGTCAACAATAAAGATAAATTTAAGAAAAGTTATAGGCCTGAGGTACGGCTACCCACCATAACCTGCTCACTTAGAAATTTATGATCAGATTATGCTGTGAGATTACTTTTTGTTGTTGTTAATCCTCACCCAAGGTTATTTTTCCATTGAATTTTTTTAGAAACAGTGGAATAGAGGGGTAGAGACACACAGAGAGAAACATCAATGTGAGATAGATACATCAATTGGTTGCCTCCGGCATGTTCCCCCACCAGAGCCAGGAATTGAGCCTGCAACTGAGGTACATGCCCCTGACTGGACTCGAACCCAGGACCCTTCACTCCTCGGACCAATGCTCTATCCACTGAGCCAAAATAGCTAGGGCTGTGAGGTTACTTTTCATGGAACCCCTGTTTTCCATTCACACTACTTTTCTAATCTTATTATCTACCACTCTGCCTTGCTCTGTTATAAGCACACTGATCTCCTTAGTGTTTCATTAGCAAATCAAATGTGATTATCACCATAGAGCCTTTACATTTTATATTCACTTGCTTTGAAAGTTCTCCCCAGAAAATCATATGGTTTTCTCCCTCATGTCCTTAAAGTTTCTGCTCCACAAAAAAATAAAAAAATAAAAAAATAAAATAAAGCTTTCCATGACAATCCTATCTAAAGGTAGCAATGCTTTCACTCTTTTATTTTTCTCCTAGTATTTGTCTCCTTTTAACATTATATTTTACCTCAATTGGTTATTGGTTATTGTATTCCTTCCCCACTACCATTTAAGGTCATAGAAAGCAGGGACCTTGTCTGTCTGTCTTGCTGTTGCATCCACAGCAAGTTGAGCACTGTCTTGTTGACAGAAGGCAGTCAATAAATAAGTGCATGGATGACTAAGTGCTTTTGTGCTGTGGATATTTTATCTTCTCCATTCTGTGAGCATTGAGACTCAGATAATTTACCCTCTTATAAATTGGGATTACTTTCTAGATCAAAGAGCAAGTAATCAAGCTTGATTTATTTTTATTTATTTATTGTTGACAGTATTGCACATGTCCCCAGTTTTCCCCATTTTGCCCCCCTCCACCCAGCCCCAGCCCCAACCCCACCCCAGGCCTTCACCACACTATTGTCCATGTATTTGGGCTATGCATATATGCATATATGCATATATGTTCTTTGGTTAATCTCCTCCTGGCCTCCCATCCCTTTTCCCTTTGAGATCTGTCAGTTTGTTCCATACATCCAGGCATCTGGACCTATTTTGCTTGTCACATTATTTTGTTCATTAGATTCCACATATAAGTGAGATCATGTGATAGTTGTCTTTCTCTGACTGGCTTATTTCACTTAGGTAAACAAAGGGGCTTTTAACAAGGAATTTGTAGACATGTCATTCCCCTTCCCTTCACTGCAGATGTGCAACATATCTCTTGGAAAAAGCACACATAAGTTGTTATATTTTAACATCATAGATATAGATGATAAATGCCATATGTTTTCAGTGAGTGGTGGTGCCAGGACTTTTAAGAATTGTATTAAGAATTTTCTAGAGGGTTTTCTGGCACCTACACCCTATTGGCTGTCTCCAGCATGTTCTCTCTTTTTTTTTTCTTTTTATTAACAAAACTAGAGGGAGGCCCAGTGCACGATTTTGTGCATGGGTAGGATCCCTAGGCCTGGCCAGTGATCTAGGCCGATCAGGGCCTTCTGGCCAGGGCTTTCTTTCATTCTGCGCTGCCCCCTGGTGGTCAGCGCACATTATAGCGAGTGATTGGTCTCTCGGTCAAACTCCTGTGGGGACAATTTGAATATTAAGCTTTTATATATATAGATTTCAAAATTATTATTACTATCAAACACAGATATGTACATTTGGTATGTTCTTTAAATAACAAAATGCTGATGCCATGATAGTTCATAAAATATAAGAAAGATTTGGAGTCACAGAGGTTAAATGATTTCTTAGAAGAGCTTCCTGTTTGTAACATGGAGTCATGGCGAGGTAGATACAATTTAAATTTTTTATTGATATTTCATTTTGTTGGCATTATTGTATTTTTCTCTTATCCCAGATGAAACACTTCACTAAGTTTATTGCATTTGCTAATTAGATTAGTAATTACCAATTAAGTTAAATTTCAAGAAACCAATCACATCTTATATCTTGATTTGTTACATTATCACTAATTAGAATAGCAGTTTTTACTTAATAGATTAACATGTAAATTAAGACAATTTAGCCAGTCTTTAAAGCCCACATATATTTTACTAATTGGCATAGTAATCATTAAGTTATATTTAAATTTAATATATCAAGTTAATAAGGAATCATGTGACAGTTCAATTTAAGTCTGTGTGAAATGTAGGAAAACTGTTAAGATAAACAAGAGTTAATTCATTTCAAAATTATTCAATTTCATCCAGTTTTTAGTTAAGTGGTGAGGTCATGCTTTTGAAAACAGATAGGCTAAGTCTTCTAATGAGAATAAGAACAAGGGAGCAGAAAATCCAATATATTAAAAATATGTAAAGAACACATTGTAGAGACATGGGCCTTTCATCTGGCATGCGCCGAAGGACATACTTTTTGGTGGGATAGTAGCTGAAGATGAGTTGGCTCTACCTGAGGCACATAAATTACATTTCAAATTTTTAAAAATCTCATTGGATTTTAACATCTGGACTTTGAAAGCTGTTCAAAGTCTATTTCTTTTATTTTTAACAAATATTTTTGAATAATTCTACTGTCAGATGTTTTTTTACTATCATATTTGAGATACATTGAAGATGATATATAAAATCATAGCAGCATGATAAAATAGGTATAGTGTAAGTAATATCCTATAAAATGAGTAGAAAATGCTTAAATTACAATAACGCCTTATTATATTTAACACCTTAATAACATTAACAATAATATGTTGTTATCTGACTACATTTACTTCATTTAATGATTATTTTAGTCAGACATAAGAATTTGTATTATTGTTCAGCATAGTTCTGTAGTCCTAGGTCAAACAGAAATACTAGTAGAAAGATATATTGTCTTAATCAGTTACATACTTACATAAGTCCTGAAATTGCACTCTGTCTCACAAGACTATTATTAACACACTCTAGCTCTTTGCTCTTGGTTATGACCCTAGTATGGTAAAAGATGATGCAAGTTTACAAATTAACAACTAGAGTATATAAGGTACTGATAATTAAAAAGTAGATCTGTCAACCAATTTGGTTAACAAATATATAACTCTCTTCTCTATATCTCAAACTTGTTATTTGTGTATATTTATGTATACTTCTTTACCTGTTCCTGAGTGGTCAATATTTGCATATTAGTCCTTTTACAAAGGTTTATTTTATGGAATCCACCTAAGGATCTGGCATAAAAATGGTTAAGCAGTAGGTGTGCAATTTATTCTTTCCATTAGAGGGAACTTACTCTGGGAAAGAATTTGACCCAGTCTAACCTCCTTATAAATATGTTAATGACAGAACTTTTGGCAAACTAACCAGAAATACTCACTAATGGGAAACTCCATATCTAGTGGGATGATTTTAGCTTGTTGCACCAGCGTGTCCATGAAGCTCCTGGTAATAAAACAAAAAAACATATGTCTCCTGCCTTTCTATATGTCCTCTTTAGAAAAGTGTCTATTTAGGTCCTTTGCCCATTTTTTGATTGGGTTGTTTATCTTCCTTTTGTTAAGTTATATGAGTTCCCTGTAAATGTTGGAGATTAAACCCTTATCGGAGAAAACATTGGCAAATATGTTCTTCCATGCAGTGGGCTTTCTTGTTTTGTTGATGGTTTCTTTTGCTGTGCAGAAGCTTTTTATTTTGATGTAGTCCCATTTGTTTATTTTCTCCTTAGTTTCCATTGCCCTAGGAGCTGTATCGGTAAAGATATTGCTACGACAAATGTCTGCTATTTTGGTGCCTATGGCTTCTTCTAAGATTTTTATGGTTTTCCATCTTACGTTCAAGTCTTTTATCCATTTTGAGTTTATTTTTGTGTAAGGTGTAAGTTGATGGTCTAGTTTCATTTTTTTGCATGTATCTGTCCAATTTTCCCAGCACCATTTATTGAAGAGAATGTCTTGACTCCATTATATGTTCTTGCCTCCTTTGTCAAATGAAAATATGCTCAAAGTCACTAATCATCCGAGAGATGCAAATCAAAACAACAATGAGGTACCACCTCACACCTGTCAAAATGGCTATCATCAACAAATGGCAAGTGCTGGAGAGGATGCAGAGAAAAAAGGAACCCTCGTGCACTGCTGGTGGGAATGAAGACTGGTGCAGCCACTATGGAAAACAGTATGGCGTTTCCTCAAAAAAACTAAAAATGGAACTGCCATTTGACCCAGTAATACCACTTTTAGGTATACTGTATATCCCTAGAAAACAGAAACACCAATCAGAAAGGACATATGCGCCCCTATGTTCATAGAAGCACAATTTACAATAGCTAAAATTTGAAAACAGCCTAAGTGCCCATCAGCAGATGAGAGGATTAGAAAACTGTAGTACATCTACACAATGGAATACAATGCTGCTGTAAAAAAGAAGGAATTCTTACCATTTATAACAACATGGATGGAACTGGAGAGCATTATGCTAAGTGAAGTAAGCCAGTCAGAGAAATATAAATATCTCATGATCTCACTCATTTATGGAGTATAATGAACATCGTAAACTGATGAACAGAAATAGATACAGAGACAAAGAATCATCGAACAGACTGTCAAACTACAGCAGGAAGGCAGGGGAGGGTTGGGAGTGGGGTAAGAGATGAACTGAAGGACTTGTATGCATCTGTATTAGGATAACCAATGGACACAGACACTGGGGGGGGCGGGGCGGTGAGGGCATGTGCCAGGAGGTAGGGGAGGCCAGGGGGAGGTCAATGGCAGAAAATGGAGACATATGTACTACTATTTGTAATACTTTAAACAATAAATAAAATAAAATAAAAAACCAACAAAACTCCCCCAGAATAAAACTTGGTATTTATGGTGCAGCTTTCTGGAAAATGTCCCATAAGTTATATGATTATCTGCATAGAAGATGCAGATGTTTTATGACCCAGAAAACACTGCCATTTAGAGAGATAATTGCTTACGTTGTACTGGATCTTTGTGCCTTGAGATTACTTGTATCATCAAAACTATTGGTAAAGCTATATTACTGGGTTAGATGTCTGATTAATGTGAGATTTAACAATCTGATCTTTTTTGTGTGTGTGTTAATCCTCACCCGGGGATATTTTTCCATTGATCATTTTAGAGAGTGGGAGAGGGAAAGACGGAGAGAAATATCAATGTAAGAGAAACACATCAAATGGTTGTCTCCTGCATGTGCCCTGACCAGGACCCAAGCCGGGGAGGAGCCTACAACCCAAGAACATGCCCTTGACCAGAATAGAACCCGGGACCCTTTGTTCCGCAGTTGGACGCTCTATCCACTGAACCAAAACAGCTAGGGCTAACAATCTGATCTTTTGTGTTATCATAGTTTGTATCTAATATTTTAGGTCAACTACATGGCAGACTGAATATAAAAAAATACATGATTGGATGAAAAATGCAAAGCCACAACCATTTAAAGTGGCTATTACTTAACAAATGGCAAAATGATAAGATTAGGCACACATATTCCTAAAAATTCACTTTTTATTTAAGAATTCAATAGTTATTGTAATTTAAGATCCTTTGTCTATTAAACCTAAGTATAAATCAATTCATTTTTATTAGGATTTGTGAAAGATGGACTACAATACAAAAACCTTTAATTTTTTAAAATTCATTTTTATTTTATTCTGGACCAAGTGTAAAAAGAATAGGAAAGAAAAAATTCAATTTAAAATACAAATTTTCAGTCATTTATTTCAATACTATTATAACATATCCCCATTTGCATTAGGTTTTGATGTTTTCTTTAATTTAACTTTTATTTTCTCCTAGTTTCTTTTCTTCTCACATTCCATCATAGAATCTGTTTTCTCTTAATCATTTTTACCTCTTGCATAATTCTCCTCCTATGCATAACTTGTTATATTTTTATATATCTTTCTTTATATGTTTATGCCTATACAGATATAAATGCACCTCATGCATAAACTTTTACATTTGTTTCTTTTTTTAACTCCAAAATGTGCCATTCTATTAATTAAATTGCTTTGTTTTAATACATTATATTTAGTGTCATTAAATATAAGCTTTAAAAACAACAACAAAAACACCTTAATATGCAGAGAGATACCTCTTCCACAATTTTGACTGATGAGAGATTTTCCCTAAAATAATCTGACTATACCCCAATCTTTCTCCCTCTCCCTTCCTCCCACACCTGCCCAGTTTTCCCCAAGAAACAAACTACCTGTGTGATAGGAATACTGGGTAAAGCCCATCAGGCTTCCAGGAGCATGGATTAGCTTCTACTTCATGCTCTAAAGTCTTCCCGGGTCATCTGCTATACCCTCATGGGAAAGTTTGCCTGAGACCAGTTATCCTATAGTTGACTAATTATGTCTGTCTAACACTGGGATTCACTGGGAATGAATATTCATTCTCCAGTTAGGCTATGTATCCTAACTCCCTCTATATTGATATTAATGATAATATTATTTCACTCAAATATCAATCTGTTTAGATATAAGGTAGGGAAAGGTTTGAAAACCTAACTAATTACTAGGATCCTTTAAAGACCTCAATAAATCATTATTTATTTAACCTATCAATGAACAATTGGTGGTTTCTACATTTCTGATTTTACAATTTGTAAATTTCTAGACTTCTGATTAGAAATAATTTATGGCTATATTTTTGCATATTTGTTTACTTTTTCTCTCTAGGATAATTTTATGAAATTGAAATTGCTATATTTTGCACTTTAATATTTTTATAGATAGTTCCAAGATACTGTCCAGAATTTCCACTAACTTATACTGACAACGATAGTGTGTAAAATTATTTTTTCTACAATGACATCTGAGTAGTTGTTTATATTTCTTTTCATTCTATTTGCATGTGATTGAGAAAAATTTCATATATTTACCATAATCTATTTTCCGTTTCATATTTATACCTTATAACGTTTTCTATTTTTTTCTTTTAAAACTTTATTTGTAAAGGCTTTTTTATATTAAAGACATTTATTCTCTCATTATATATATTGCAAATAGTATTTTTGAGTTTGTCATTTAACTTTTACTTATTCTTTATATATGTGTCTTTAATATGCATATGTTTTTAATTTTTATGCGGTTAATTTTTTTCCTTTTTTTCTTTATGGCTTCATGATATCAGGTTTAGAAAATCTTCCCCCCCCCCCCACTTCAGAATTATACAATAGCTATCATTTTCTTACCTTTCACAATTTTCTCTGCATTGAACAGAAGATTGGGAAGGGATATAATTAGCCTAGTTGTTTTCCAAATTTCCTTTCTATAAAAGTTGAATAATGTTTGAGTTTGGATCAGAGACAGCAGAGAGTAAAGTAAAGTGAGCCATCTTAAGCTCCTAAAACAGCCAGAAATAAATGCAGATAGAGAGTGCATAAGTAAGAAATCTGGGGAAAATGTAGGGATCAGAAGATCTATGATAGGAAGGAGTTGATAAACCTCTTTAAAAAAGGATGACTCAAAAGACTGTGTGTTTTCTACTATGTAATATAGCTATAGAAAGAAAAGACCGGTAATAGGTGGTATTTTCCTTAACACTGAATGATGGAAAAATTGTTTCATCTTTCATTTCAATTTGCTCTAATTTCCAAAACAACTTTCAACACAATTCTCTTCCTTATTTATAGCTCACTCACCAACAATTCAGATTTATACAAGTATAAAGAAATCCTTAACATTTTAAATGTTTACTCATAGCTATAAATCATACATTAAGTGTTATTTTTATATATGAAATGTTAAAGTCTAAATGTAGTATATCATTGTAACTTTAAGCTGGAATTAGCTCTAGAATAAAAATAGATATATTTTAAAAATGTTAATCAATTTAATACTTTGCACGTGTTTAATGTTGATAATACAACTGAACCTTTTAAAATATATATTTTTGAAATAAAAATTTTACATTCATTAGAGTAAAAACTTAAATATAAAATATTAAGCACTAAATTATTAAAGGAAAATTTGTATGATTTTGATAAGTGATAGGAAATAACATGGAAAAAACAAAAGCAATTTTGGAAAAGTAGTTAACTGTATAGAACTAATAGTATTATTTCTAGTATATAGTTAACTGTATAGAACTAATTATATTATTTTACTAGAGGCCCAGTGCACAAAATTCGTGCACGGGGGTCCCTCAGCCCAAGCTGCACTCTCTACAATCAAGGGGCTCTCAGGGGATGTCCTACTGATGCCTTAGGCCCACTCCCCATGGTTCTCTGCTCTCTGCAGGCCTGGAGGTTTTGCTGCAGCCATGGAGATGAAGCCCCCATGCCCTGCTCTCCGCTTTCTGCCATCCTCACCATGCGCCATGTGAAGGAAGACCCAATGCCCTGCAGTGTGCTCTGTCTGCCAGGCCTGGGGGCTTTGAAGACACCGACACACTAAGAAAGCCCCCATGCCCTGCTGTCCAGGCTCTGTTTGCAGGGCCTGGGGCTTCTCCGCTGCCAGGGAAGCCTCCATGCTTTGCTATCCTGGCCCAGCTCTGTTTACAGGGCCTGTGGCTTCCCTGCTGCCTGGGAAGCCTCCATGCCTGCTGTCTGGGCACCGTTTGCAGGGCCTGGGGCTTCCCTGCTGCCCGGGAAGACTCCATGCCCTGCTGTCCGGGCTCTGTCTGCAGGGCCTGGGGCTTCCCCGCTGCCGCGGAAGCCTCCATGCCCTGCTGTCTGGGCACTGTTTGCAAGGCCTGGGGCTTCCCCGCTGCCGCGGAAGCCTCCATGCCTTGCTGTCTGGGCACTGTTTGCAGGGCCTGGGGCTTCCCTGCTGCCCGGGAAGACTCCATGCCCTGCTGTCCAGGCTCTGTCTGCAGGGCCTGGGGCTTCCCCACTGCCGCAGAAGCCTCCATGCCCTGCTGTCTGGGCACTGTTTGCAAGGCCTGGGGCTTCCCCGCTGCTGTGGAAGCCTCCATGCCCTGCTGTCTGGGCACTGTTTGCAGGGCCTGGGGCTTCCCTGCTGCCGCGGGAGCTGCCATTCCCTGCTGTCCTGGCCCGGCTCTGTTTGCAGGGCCTGGGTCTTCCCCGCTGCCGTGGAAACCTCCATGCCCTGCTGTCCTGGCTCTGACTGCCGTGTCTGGGGGCAGATCAAAAACCCCTCTGGAGGTGGATCCAGCTTTGCTGCTCCTGCCGACAGGCTGGACACTCCTGAAGCGGAGCTGAGTGGACTGGGTGCTGCCATCTTGTGGCTATGGGGGCCGCCATTTTTGTCGCGGTGGTACGGTTAATTTGCATATTACTCTAATATTAGATAGGATATTACTCTATTATTAGATAGGATATTTTTATAAACCCTTGTGTTGAGGGCTGACTTTCAATAGATCACAGCGAGAGAGCTGCTTTGCTATGTACAAATATTTTATTCTACTTGATATGGGAAGCAACTCCCATAAAATGTCATATAGCTAGTAATACAATAAATATTTAAAACATAGGTGATACAGAGAATCTTTTTCTTATCATTTTGAGGTATTCTCTTTAAATGATAAGAAAAAGATTCCTTCCAAAATTGGCAAAATATTTCAGTGGTCAATTTAAATTAGAGGGAAACCTAATAGTCAAAATATTTATGACAGAAATCTAAACCATTTTTTAATAATGTCTGCATCAATGAGATATTTATTGTTTTGTAAAAAGAACTATACCCTGTGATTCTGGTGAAATGGGAGGAGATAATAGCTCTCATACATTGCTAATAGAAATGATAATTTCTACAGTCTTTATGAAATGTAAATTGCCTCTTTCTACAACAGTATGAAAATAGACCTACCACCTACCATTTTCCCCAGAATTCTACTTTTGGGAATCTGTTATATGGAAGTAAGTATCAACATGTATGGATACAGATTTGATAGATTGAGAGAGAGAAAGGGTGGAGGGAAGAGAGGTTGAAAGAGAGATATAGATATATACTAGTAGATATATAGATGATATAGATAGATATAGATATAGATATAGAAATAAATTACAGCCTTGCTTCATTGAAATGATATTAGCAAAAAATTGAATATCTATTAATATTTACCAAGAGAAAAATCATTAGTGTGGTATAAAGATATTACATATTATTATACTACTAGAGGCCCAGTGCATGAAATTCGTGCATGGAGGGGGGGCCCTCAACCTGGCCTGCACCCTCTCTAATCCGGGACCCCTTGGGGGATGTCAGACTGCCAGTTTACGCCCAATCCTACAGGGATCAGGCCTAAACCGGGAGTCAGACATGCCTCTCGCAATCTGGGACTGCTGGTTCCTAACTGCTCAACTGCCTGCCTGCCTGCCTGATCACCCCTAACCGCCTCTGCCTGCCAGCCTGATCACCCCTAACTACTCACCCCTGCCAGCCTTGTTGCCCCTAACTTCCCTCCCCTGCCAGCCTGGTCGCCCCTAACTGCCTTCCCCTGCTGGCCTGGTCTTCCCTAACTGCCTCTGCCTCAGCCCCCGCCACTGTGGCTTTGTCTGGAAGGATGTCCAGATGGATGTCAGGAAGACGTCTGGTCTAATTAGCATGATACCCTTTTATTAGTATAGATTATACAAAATAAACTTTAAGGTAGAGTTGCATTAGTAGAAATGAAGAGACATTTCATTAAAAAAATATATATTGTTTTGATATGATTCAAATCCACTTGTTTATGACAAAAATCAAGTCTTTAAGAATAGAATTGCTTGCCCTAGCTGGTTTTATTCAATGGCTAGAGCTTTGGCCTGAGGACTGAAGGGTCCCAGGTTCGATTCTGGTCAAGGGCTCATGCTGGGTTGCGGGCTCAATCCTCAGTGGGGCGTGTGCAGGAGGCAGCTTATCAATGATTCTCTCTCATCATTGATGTTTCTATCTCTCTCCCTCTCCCTTCCTCTCTAAAATCAATAAAAATCTATTTTAAAAAATCCTATATAATAAAAAGCTAATACAAAAATCGACCGGACGGCAAAATGACTGGTTGCTATGACACACACTGACCACCAGGGGCAGATGCTCAATGCAGGAGCTGCCCCCTGGTGGTCAGTGCACTCCCACAGGAGGAACGCTGCTCAGGCAGAAGCCCTGAGCCGGGCTCACAGCTGGTGAGCACAGCAGTGGTGGTGGGAGTCTCTCCCGCCTCTGTGGCAGCACTAAGGATGTCTGAATGCCCACGGGAAGCGGGCCTAAGCCATCTGTCTGACATCCCCCAAGGGCTCCCAGACTGTGAGAGGGCACAGGCCGGGCTGAGGGACGCCCCTCCCCCCGAGAGCAGGAATTTCATGCATCAGGCCTCTAGTAAAAGAATAAGATTGCTTTACTATCAAGGACAAGTAAGATGTATCATTCGTTGTCCCTAATTAAGTCTGAGCAGCTCAATTGCTAAGTGACTTCTCTGGGTTCTTATCAAATAAAATCCGTGGAGAAACAACTACGCCCACCATACATTTATGCTAAAGACTGAAAGTTGTGGAGGACAGAATGCTTCTGGGGTAGGAAACAGTGAGGGTCAGTGGCTGGGAGGCAGGGAAGACACAGGAATGCCCAGTGCCTGGAAGCACTGGAGGGTCTGGGATATGCATATCTCCTAGGGGCGGGGTCAAGCCCTGTGCTCCGAGAGGTCACGTCCAAGAGGTCAGGCCCAGAGGGAGGGCAGGGGTGCGGTTCCCGGGGATCCCCTTCCTGCGAGGCTCCTCCTCCTCCCCTTAACCCCCTAACCTGTCCATTTGGATAAAGGGGGTGGGAAGCAGGTACGCAATGCCTGGGTGGGACGCCCCTCAGTCCTGGATCTCTCCGGGGTGGGAGAGGGGTGTTTGTATTGGTTTATTTGATTCTTCTTACACGTTGTAGGGGGTGGCAGGGGTGTGTCTGCCAGACATGGTTTCCTTCTGCTTGCTCGCCCGACCTGCCCCGCATGATGCTTTTTCCCTTCCTTCCCTGTTGCCCAAGCTAATGCGCATGAGATCGCCCAGGACGAAACTGGGGCCCCATTGAATAGCATGGAGATTGCACTCCACAGGAACCTGCCTGATCCAGGGAGGGTTGTGGTCATTCACTGTGGGAAAGGCTTGATTTAAACGAAGCCCCCACTTAGATAGGTGCTGGCCGAGCCATTTGTGGAGGGTTTATCATCCCTTCTGGCTGTTTCCTTGGAAACCACAAAGTCAACATAGCAGTGGAATTCTGCATCCCCTTATCTGAACCCTGATTCTCTAGGCCAGTGACTTAGATGCCTCAGGCAAGTGTGGGATGTCCCTTTCTTACTGATATGATGGCACACAGCCAAGTTTTAGGTAGGCTAGGATTTGGGCTCCTACCTAGGCCAGTGCAGGGGGCAGGGATGCAGCCTGCTAATCCGGTTGTTACATGATGGCATAACAGACAGTTTGCATATTCCTCTGTTATTAGTATAGATTACAAAAAAAGAGGCAGCTCTGTAGTTATTGACTTGATAACTATGTAAGTATACATATCTATACTAATAAAAGGGTAATATGCTAATTAGACTGGACATCTTCTGGACATCCTCCCAGACAAAGCCATGGTGGCAGGGCCTGAGGCAGAGTTACTTAGGGCCAATTAGGCCAGCAGTGGAGAGCAGTTAGAGGGCAAGCCATCAGGTCGGCAGGGGAGAGCATTTAGGGGGCAGACCATCAGGCTGGCACGGGAGAGCAGTTAGGGAGTGACCAGGCCGGCAGGCAGAGGCAGTTAGGGGTGATCAGGCAGGCAGGGAGGTGAGCAGTTAGGAGCCAGTGGTCCCAGATTGCAAGAAGGTGCAGGCCGGGTTGAGGGACCCCCCCGCCCCACCATGCATGAATTTCAGGCAACCAGGCTTCTAGTATCCTATCTAATAAAAGAGTAATATGCAAATTGACCATCACTCCAACACACAAGATGGCTGCCCCCCTGTGATCAAAGATGGCTGCCCCTATGTGGACACAAGATGGCCACCACAAGATGGCCAGCAGGGGAGGGCAGTTGGGAGGGATCAGGCCAGGAGGGGAGGGCAGTTGTGGGCGATCAAGCCTGCAGGGGAGGGCAGTTAGGGGTGACCAGGCTGGCAGAAGAGGGAAGTTGGGGGCGACTGGGCCTGCAGGGAAGGGCAGTTTGGGGGGCCCAGGCCTGCAGGGGAGAGCAGTTGGGGGGGACTTTGCCTGCAGGGGAGGGCAGTTAGGAGTGACCAGGCATGTAGGGGAGGGCAGTTAGGGGAAATCAGGCTGGCAGGGGAGTGTTTAGGGAGTGATCAGGCTGGCAGGCAGAAGTGGTTAGGGACAATCAGGAAGGCAGGCAGACGAGCAGTTGGGAGACAGCAGTCCTAGATTGTGAGAGGGATGTCCGACTGCCCATTTAGGCTCGATCCTACTGGATCGGGCCTAAAATGGCAGTCGGACATCCCTCGAAGGGTCCCAGATTAGAGAGGATGCAGGCTGGGCTGAGGGACATCCCCCACCCCCGTGCACGAATTTCGTGCACCAGGCCTCCAGTAATGTATAAAGAGTGAACAACCAACAACAATTTTAGAATAATTTGAAAAATATTGATTACATTTTAATAAAACAGTTACAAAATCCTTAAGAGAGAGAGAGAAAAACATTAAGACTGTTAATATTTGATTAGTTACTGAGAGGGTGAAGAGGGGATTTATGAGTGGAAATTATAGAAAAGCTACTTGGTTCATCCATTGTTTAAATGTTTACAGAAAATAGATTTCTTCCATCATACCATTGAAGAGAAATTTAATGAAAGAAATATGGAAATAAAAGATAATTGGAATAAAAGTAAACAATTAAAATGAAAAGAAATATAGTTTTTAAAAATATTATTATTATTATAAATAAATAGATTTGGGTCCCTAACATTGAATCTTTTATTTAAAAAATCACTTTGTAAATAAGTTAACAAATAATTTCATTATAAATTGGTCATTTCTCCTCAACTACATGAGTAAAAATTTAACCATGTATGTTATTATTATAAAACACATGACAAAAATATGTTTAACCTATATAGGATTTATCTTTTAATTTATGCTGGAATGCATTCATCCTTTCACTAGTTTTTTAATTTAACTTAAAATATATGAATGATTACAGAGTTAATAATGTACTGGTTGCTAAATTCAATTCAGATAAATTAGGGAATAACTACATTTGAATACATTATCATTCTAAACTGTGCTTTCTTCCAGTTAGGATGACTTAAAATGAATCTTGTAATTTTCTAAAATTAATATATATATATGGGCCTGGCCTAGGTGGCTCAGTTGGTTGGAGCATCCTCCTGTACACCATTGTTTAAAAAGGTTTTTTATTGATATTTTAAAGAGAGAAGAAGGGAGAGGAAGAGGAACATGGGTGTAAGAGCGATACATTGATCAGCTGCCTCCTGCATGTCCCCTACTGAGGATCAAACCAAGGTTCCTGGTCAGGGCACATACCAAGATTGGGGGTTCGAACCCCGGTTGGGGCACATTCAGGAGGCAGCTGATCTATGTTTCTCTCTAATTTCTCTCTCTCTCTCCTCCCTATCTCTCTAACATCAATTTAAAAACTTATATATAGACATCATTGTTATTCTAGTTCAGCAGCATAAAATATTAAGCAAATGGAATCTTTTCTTCCCAGGTATATCATTAGTCATAGTCTCAACTTAGGTGGATATGAAACTCGTTCTCCTAGAATATTGGGGTTTCCACCGTTACAATTTCCTGGAGCTCACATACCCTCACTAGGTGCTAAGACACTAAATAGACAGGGGAAAAGGAAAAGAGAAAACACAGAAAAACAGATTCATACAACAGAAGTTTATCCCAGTCACATTCAGTCTGAATGACAGATAAAAGCAGAACTGATTTGCTATTCTCCTGAGCACCTTTCCCAAAATGCCACATATCAACACTCTTAAAGGTAACGTGCTGACAGGATAGTTATTAAAGCTCTAAAAGTAGAGGAAGTGAGTAAAAGTGAAACCTGGAGGCTGTCAGAGGATTGTGCTATTTGTGCCTGCTTCTTCTTAACCAAGCAGTTGCACAGCCCTGCTGAGACCTGTCCCTTGGCTCGGTTCCTCTGATGATGAGACCTGACTTTCCTAAACCCACCACCTGTCCCCACCCAAACACCACACAGGGATTTGGGCTCCATGGAAAAAAAAATTACTGTTAGAAACAAATCTCAAAAACCACTGTTTAAATTTTAGACCCAGCATATCATACTTTTTTTTAATTTAAATTTTTGGTGTTTGGAGAAATCTGAAATTGCAAATGTTTACATGAAGTAATTTATTAATTGTTCTTTAATTCATATTGTCAATATCTTGTTAGATTAATGATTGACTTACTGGTTTATTAGTTTGTGTATTTGTTAATTAGTTCAAAATTTAGTGTATTATAAACAGAGTTCTCCAGAGAAACAGAAGCAATAGGACACGCATGCACACACACATAGAGAGAGAAGAAGGGAGAGAGATGGATTTTGGATTTTAAGGAATTATACAATTGTGGCTGTATGGCATACTGTCAGGCTGGAGACCCAGGGGAGGAGTTGATATTGCAGCTCAAGTTTGAAGACAGTATGGAGTAGAATTCCTTCTTCTTGGGGGGACCTCAGTCCTTTTCTCTTAAGACCTTCAACTGATTGGGTGAGTCTCACCCTAATTATGGAAGGTAATCTGCTTTACTCAAAGTCTATTGCTTTAAAAGTTAATTACATTTAAAAAAATTATCTTCAAGCAACATAAAATCTGGCATTTAACCAAACACCTGGGCCCCATAGTCTAGCCAAGTGGACACATAAATGTAACCATCATGCTGAATTTCAAATACGAAAAGCCTACAAATCTGTTGAGCACATAGCCTTGTGGTAAAGATTGAAAGGGAAGGGAACGGAGACGAGGGACAGACATAAATTCAACTAACTAGATTGCAACAGGAGAAACAAAGTAACAGATACTTGCAAAATGTCAAGAGAGCTGAGAGTAGGAAGTGAATAATTTCACCTGAATCTAAAGGAGGTGCATTGATGCTCAAGATGCCTACTTCTTGTCCAGAAATTTGGCCCAAAAGAGCAATTTCTCTAGTTAGAGAGAAATTTAAAAAGATGTGTGAAGCTCCACCTGGGGGATCATGTGGAACTTGTTCTAGGCTCAGTTCCAAAATATTTGCAGAGTTAAGCTGGGATTCAATTTTATAGTGAAACCTAATATGCTTTGGGATATTTCTTAGTCTGAGGCATTGTCTCAAAAGTCTCTTTCCCCCACATAGATTTTATTTTATAATCATGATGTATGACTATTTGTTTGATTAAATGTGCAGAGTTTCTGGAAGACTCTTTTTCACTGCTTTAAACTGTGAACTATGCAGTTTTTCCATTTGAAATTTTCATAGTAGAATCTTTGCTTCAGCAAATCACAAAGCATTTTTTTTTGTTGTTGCAGAGTTTTGGCAGCTAAATTCACTCTGAGCACAGTGGGCTGTCTTTCTTCAGCACAATGCATTAGAGAAACAGCTCTATACCCTGAGGGATTTTGGAGTTTCTTTGTTCGACAAAGAATTGAATCATATTCCTGAAAGTGGATCTATTTCTTTCAAGGTTTAGTTTAAATGATCATTGACAAATCAAGCTAGACACTAATTAGCTCTCCTATTGAAATTAACATATTTTATATGAATTAATGTGCATATCAGAGGAGACATGCTGTCAATCTAGATTTTATTAAGGAATGTTATATACCTTCCAAATAATTTGTACTGGCGAAAGATTCTAGAATCCTCTCTCCTCCTGAACTAGCCTCCTCCTTGCTGTTTGTGGTTTGGTCACACTAGCCTCCACAGTTCCTTGACCTCTTCAAGAATTTTTCCATCTTAAGGTCTTTGCACTTCCTGCTCCGTTGGGCCTAGAAATCTATTTTCCTGTTTCTCCTATGACTTATATCTCCTCACCATGCAAGTCTTAATTTCTATTTTACCTCCTAAGCGAAGCTGTCTTTGGCCATCCCAAGAATAGCAGGTTTTCCCACCACTCATTTTTTCATCTGTGGTACACTGCTCTTTATCATAGCAGATAACTTGTTTCCATCAGTGTCCATATCACAGTATTAAATTGCTTTGCTTATTTATTTATTTACTCAAATGGAGTCGCCCTCCACAAAGAAGTATGCTTGGTTAGAACAAAGAATCCCACTCTGTCTTTTTTTCACAGCTGCATCCTCAGCACGAAACATGAACACATTTTTGTTTCTTGATAAAATAGTAGAAACAAAACAATGTGTTCATGATGGTGAAACAAAACATTATTAAAAGTAAAGTTCTTAGAAAAAGTCAAGTATGTAATAATATTATAGTTTCTGCTTTATTTTAAACTAGAGGCCTGATGCACGAAATTCATGCAAGAGTAGGCCTTCCTTCCCCCCCCCTGCCCCCCCTCCCCGGTTGCTGGCACTGGCTTCCCTCCTGCACCTGGAACCCGGCTTCCCTCACAGAGGGAGGCCCTACCCACCCACTGCAGCCTGCTGGTCAGTGGCCTGGGCCTCCCTCTTTGGGGCAATCGTGGAGCCCTCTGATTGATCGCCCTGCTAGCCAGTGGCCTGGGCCTCCCTCTGCGGGGCAATCTTGGGGTGATGTCTGGGCCCCCAACCAATCGCATCACACCCACCTTGGCTGGCCAGTGGGTGTCATAACATGGTCCCCGATGGTCATCCAAATAGTTGTCCAGATGGTCGTTCTGCTGTTCCCCGTTCGGACGATTTGCATATTGCACTTTTATTATATAGGATGAAATGGCAATGATGATAAATATCAGACTCCAAAGTCAAGGTGAGATAAACAACATAACACAGAATTTACAAAATTTAGACCCTTTAGCTATATTAAAGATACAAAAAAAAAAGGGTCAGATTTTAGGAAAGGCACGAAGACATTGTGAAATTATTTGTTTAAGGTAAGTTGTTGCTCTACTGGTCCCTTGATCTCCTACCTCATTTACCTCTTTAAAGCTTAGAGAGGGACACAAATAAGGTCAGTTTGGGCATGGAAGATACATGGGCAGCAAAATGACAGCTGATAAAAATGACAGCTGAGAGTGATGTACATTCTCAGAAAATTTCATCCTAGAGGGTAACATATAGTCCTAGGAGCTTAGAAAGGAGTCACACACATTTATTCAAAATTACAGTAGAAATACTTGCACAAAGATCAAGGAATCGACAGGAGACATGGAGCTCTTTGAAGGACCTAAGAAACCCATAAGAGAAGGTGTCAACTTTAAATACCACCAAGTCCACAGAGCATAAAGCCATTCATCCAAGTAAAATGAGGATGAAGAATTACCTTTCCATCCTATACATTTTCTTAGAATCCCCACCCCACTCATACACCCTACCTACCACCTTTTCTTTCATGTTTTTTTTGCTTTAACCAAGGTCCATAGCATTGGCGGAAGAGGTAGCACAGTAAGTCAGGGAGAGAGTGTAAATGTTGACCTTACCCTTTTCCCCCAAAGCAGGCAACATCTATAATAATAAAAGTGTAATATGCTAATTATACTGGACATCCTTCCGGACAACCTTCCAGACAAGGCCAGGCTGTGAGGGAAGCCCGGGTCCCAGGTGCCTGCTGGCAGGTGGAGGGAAGCCTGGGTCCTGGGTGCCAGAGGGAAGCCAGTGCAGGTAGCCGGGGGAAGGAAGGACTACTCTTTCACAAATTTCATGCATCAGGCCTCTAGTCTATTATAAATCTTAGCTTGGGCAGTGTTGAAAATTCTAATTTTGAGTAGAGACAAAAGCATTTGAGTAATTGCTGAGTTGTATTGCAAGTGGAAACAATTGTCTATTGAGTAAGATGAAACAGAATCCATGGGATATGACTAATATGCACCCATGGTGGGGGGGAAATTATCCCCACTAAATAAAGTTTTAAAGAGGGTCAAATATAAAAATACTATGGAAAATAAAAATTGAATTTTACATTAAAAAAGGAGAGAAATCAATCTGTGTGTTGATCTCAGATCATGAATCAGGTACTCCAACATACCAGTTACAGGAAATTCTGTGATCTGAATGATTTTTTCAGAATTTATAGCTGAAACTTGTCTCTCTTTCAATCCATTCTCCATACAGCAGCCATATTTTAAAAGCTCAAATTAGATTATGACAATGCCCTGCGTAAAACCTTCCAATTGCCCTTTAATGCTTTTAGAATAAAATTTAATCTCTTAACCATAGCATATAGGATCTATTTGTTTGGCTGTTGCCCAATTCACGGACACATTTCCTTGCATTCAGCACTCCAACCCCTATTCTTTAAACACATTGCCCTACTTTTTATTCTTAGAATATTCCAGGCTCATTTCTGTCAGAGAGTACTGTTTCTCCAACCTAAAGTGATCTGGTCCCAGATTTCATCCCAGTTTCCTTGAATACTCCGATCTCAGCACAAATCACCCCTCTGCAGTTAAGCCTTCTCTGTCCTCTTAATGTAAATTTGACTCTTTCTGACTGGCCCCTGTGGGATGACTCTAGCCTTCTCTACTTCATTGACTAGTTTTATTTTCTTCACTAGAGGCCCGGTGCATGAAATTCATATACGGGGTAGGGAGGTCCCTCAGCCCGGCCTGCACCCTCTCGCAATTTGGGACTGCTGGCTCCTAACCACTCTGCCTGTCTGCCTGATCGCCCCTAACTGCCTCTGCCTGCCTGCCTGATTGCCCCTAATTGCTTGCCTGCCTGATTACCCCTAACTAACTCCGCCTGCCTGCCTGATCACCCCTAACCACTTGCCTGCCTGATCACCCCTAAATGCTCGCCTACCTGACTGATTGCCCCTAACCACCTCTGCCTCAGCCCCTGCACCCGGGACTCAGGCTTCCCTTCTCTGGCTGGCTGTAGGCAACTGGAACCCGGGCCAGCTTTCCCCGGGCCGGCCACAAGCACCCAGGACCCCGGCTTTGTCAGGAAGGATGTCCAGAAGACATCTGGTCTATCCAGTCTAATTAGCGTATTACCCTTTTAGTAGTGTAGATATTATTTATCATTATATGAGATTATTTGTCTGCTTGTTGTGGTCTGTGGCTTGCATCAGATTATGAGAGTAGTAAATTGGTTTACCGCTGAAACCCTGGTACATAGTATGTGTTAATATACTTATTGAATGAAGAGGGGGTAATGATAGAAAAAATGGGGGAAATTCCATAATACTCTAACAATAAAGATAAGTTAAAAACTAATTGAAACCAAAATGTTTACTTAATTAAATGTGTAATCATCATATAGTTGAATTTATTTACCTTTTTTAAAGAAAATATTTTTATTGACTTCAGAGAGGAAGGGAAAGGGATATAGAAACATTAATAATAAGAATCACTGATCCGCTGCCTCCTGCATGCAACCCATTGGGTTTCAAGCCTGCAACCCAGGCATATGCCCTTGACTGGAGTCAAACCTGGGACCCGAAGGCCCATGCTCTATCCACTACCAACTGGCTAGGGCAAACTTATTTATCTTTTAAAACAATTTAATTGTGATCTTAAGAAATCCATGTACATGTAACTCATTACTTTTGTTTGATACCCTAGTAGCTTTAAATTTATCTTTTACTTTTTGAGATAGTTTAATTACTCATAGATAAGCTATGCCCAACATATTGATAAAATATATAAAAAAAAACCTCTATATTTTTGAGGTGTCAAAAATTTAAGTTTTTTTTTTTTTTTTTTTTTTTTTTTTTTTTTTTTTTTTTAGAAAAGTAGACTTATATTTATCTAAAACAGTTGACCAATAAAGATAGGCCAGTTGATAGAATATTTTGATAAACTGTTAACATATAGAACAGGGATTGATGAATAACTTCTCTAGAATCAGATTGAAGAAATCAAATGTAGGTTATTCTGTGGTTTTGATGACTCAAAGTGCACTCAGGAATTTTGCTGAACATCATTAGAAATACTGTAGACTCACAGGTATAGGTTCTGGATAGGGTGTTGGGACCCTCTGCATCCCTATGGGATCATTTGTTCTCAACACCAATAAGTAAAATGTTACTACTGGGTAGGGGCGAGGTAGCTCTAAATTCCATCTTTCCTGTCTTCACATAGAAAGTGCTGCATAATCATAACAAAACAGTCTGGGAATATAAAGAAATGGTTCTTCATAGAAAAATCTTAACTCCTCTTGATACCACAATAGAAAATAATTTTATTTTATTTCCCTCAAGTCTGCAAACATAAAGAATTGGAATAGTCTACTGTGTAACTGGCAGGATAAGATATGAGGGTGCCTTGCATCCAGAAATGCTGCCAGAGTTCTAACTTGCTCTTGTCATTAATTAAGTGTTAATCTCATAAATTGCAGTATGTTTATGAATGTCTTTTTAATATCACTCAAATAATGTGGCAAAAAACTTCATCATAAAATGGTACAGTGAGTCTTTATTTACCACTTTATGGTTTAAATTATTTAAGTAAAACTTGATCTCATCTCATCATCTGTAAAAACTGGGAAAAGAAAACACCCAGGGGTTTTTACATAAGGATCAGATAAGATAATGTGTTTTGTTCATATATGATATATTTTCATTTAATATGCTTGTATTACATTGTACTCCACTTAATTTTTTTTTTAAATCTCAGTATCCCACAGTATTGAACATTAGTTTATTAAGTGAGGCAAAAGTTTTTATTAATAAATAAAAGGTTTTATTAGTAATAAAGGGTTTTATTAATTCTGTGTATCTACCTTAATATTTAACAACTAGAGGCCCAGTGCATGAAATTTGTGCATGTTGGGGGGGGTCCCCTCAGCCCAGCCTGGACCCTCTCCAATCCGGGACATCCCTCTCACAATCCAGGACCGCTGGCTCTTAACTGCTCACCTGCCTGCCTGCCTGCCTGATTGCCCCTAACTATCTCTGCCTGCCAGCCTGATCACCCCTAACCACCTTTGCCTGCCGGCCTGATTGCCCCTAACTGCCCCCCCTTCCTGCCTGGTTGCCCCCAACTGCCCTCCCCCTGCCAGCCTGGTCGCCCCACACAGCCTGCTGCTCAGTCATTTAGCCATCCCTCACTAACACCCCTGCTGGCCTTGTTGCCCCAAACAGCCTACTGTTTCGGTTGTTACTGTGAGGGCGTCCTGACCGATTTGCATATTACCCTTTTATTGGTATAGGTGGTCTTGGCCTGATATTTGAGGGAAGAGAGAGCTGATAAGAGAATGACAACAGATCCAAAGTAATGTTTAAAGAAAAACAACAATTTTTGTATGAGTAGTTCAATCCTGCTGCACTCTACCCCGCCTCCGCTCCTCCCTTGTCGCCCGCCCCGCCTTCTCGGCCAGCCCCCCTGCTTTTCCCTTCGCCCCCGGCCCCGCCTCCGCTCCTCCCTTGTCGCCCGCCCCGCCTTCTCCGCCAGCCCGCCTGCTTTTCCCTTCACCACCGGCCCTGCCTCCGTTCCTCCCTTCTCCTCCCCCCGGCTTGCTTGCTTCTCCGAAGCTTTACTCCCTTCTGCAGCTCTTGGCTTCTTTCGAAGCTGTCTTGATATGCAAATTAGTAGCCATCTTTGTTGGGGTAATTTGCGTACTCGTCCTGATTGGTTGGTGGGCATGGCTTGGTTGGTGGGCGTGGCTTAGGCATAGCGAAGGTGCGGTCAATTTGCATATTTGTCTATTATTAGATAGGATACCAGTGGTTGGCAAACTGCGGCTCGCCGTGGTTTACTGCTCTGTTGACTAATGAGTTTGCCGAACACTGCCTTAGGGAAAAACACTTAAAAAACATTTTAATAATGTACTAAGGTCTTTAACCTGCGGTCAAAACTTCTGGGTAAGGGTAATGCGTTACGCAGTTGTTGGCAAACTCATTCGTCAACAGAGCGGCAAACTTCGGCTCGCGAGTTGCAGTTTACCGACCACTAATCTATACTAATAAAAGAGAAATATGTAAATTGACCATCACTTTGCGACACCCACAGCCAATCAGGAATGAGTATGCAAATTAACCTGACAAAGATGGTGGCAGCCCCGCCCCTGGCCGCTCCGGGCCTCTGGGCAGTGCACCTCCTCAGGGCCTCCCTGCCGTGCTCCACACCTGTCAACTGTCCTTGCAGCCTCCTGCGGATGCACACAGGAGTTTGCTCAGTGCATAGTTAGCACGCCCCAGGAGGCCCGGGTCAGCCAAGGGGCGATGGTGGCGGCCGTGGTGGCAGCGGCAGGTGACTCAGCTTGGTTTTGAATAGATGAAAGAGGCCACCTACACAGTAACCCAAATTATCAGATCTCCCTCCTCCCTATCTCACCAAATCAAGAGGGGAGGGCGATGGGCATGGAGGGAGGGCAGGAGGGCAGGAAGCAGAGGGCGGAGGAGGAAGAGGATGAGGAAGGGGGCCAGTTGCATCCCACTTTCACAATGGGAAAGTGAAATGCACTAGCACACCCAACCTCTCCAGTCCTCCCCACCTGCCTTGCTTCTCCCACCACCTCCCCTCCGTGCCTCCCTGGGAGCACCAGCGCTGCACAGAGGAACTCTCCGGAGAAGGAGGGCGAGGAGGAAGCAGCACCAGAGCACGCAGGGCTTGCCACTGCTGCTGCTGCTGCACAGGCTGCTGGAGCAAGCCTGCCATGTGCTGGCAGCCAGGGGGAGGAAGGCCTATTCTTGCATGAATCTACATGCATCAGGCTTCTAATAAAATATATTTTAAAGTGTTCTTTTCTCTTCTTTTCTTTTCTCTTCTTTTCTCTCCTCTCCCCTCCTCTCCCCTCCTCTCCTCTCCCCTCCTCTCCTCTCCTCTCCTCTCCTCTCCTCTCCTCTCCTCTCCCCTCCTCTCCTCTCCCCTCCTCTCCCCTCCCCTCCCCTCCCCTCCCCTCCCCTCCCCTCTCCTCTCCTCTCCTCTCCTCTCCTCTCCTCTCCTCTCCTTTTCTTTTCTTGGAAAGTTGGATAGTGGAATGCATTTCTACTTGTAATGGGCTATAATGCCCTCAGTAAAAGTATAGGTATATGCCCACCCTGGAAGGAAGAACTCTGGGCCAAAGGGAAAAACTGGAGCAGAAAGCCCATACCCCTTATCCATCAGATAATTGTGGGAAGAACAGGGTAGAGGGCAGGGAAGCACCTGGTGAGACATTTTTGTCATGATTCTTCTGCTCCAAGTCAAATTTCACTTCCCACATGGGGCTCTGTGAAGAGACCACCAGCTCTCAGTGGTTCCTGGCCCAGCCAAGGGCACTGTGTGCCAGTCAGCTAGCATGCAGACTTAGCAAATTAGTGCTCCTGGGATGCCCTTGGCTTCCAGGCAGTGTGAAGGGACTCAGAAATTCCTCCACACCCTGAGGATGGATGAGGCAGTTACTGAGTCTGAGTGGGTAGATGGCCAAAGGGAACCACTGAGAGGTGGGGAGAAAGTCTGCTGAGGCCTATAGGGATAACCAGTTTTACTTGGGTAAAAATGAAAATCACAGCCAGTACTCAAGTTGTCTGTGCCAGCAAGTATTGAATCAAGGGACGATTTGGAAGGATGACGACAACTTGTCCTGATCCATCTAAGATTTATTCAACTTTTAACCAATGTCAGATTTCAGCATCGAGATGCTAGTGTCACATGCAGTGCCCAGGTGACAAATGGCATCATCATGGAAATTTGATGAGCCAGAGGATGGTACAAATTCTCTTTCATGTAGATATGACACGTATGTGCTTTCCACATAGGAAGTTGCAGAGATGCCATCTGGTAAGAACACAGAGAAGGAAAGGGAACCTAAATGTTAAACTTTTATCAAGAGAAACAAAAAAGACTGAATGCTCCTCAGTGACTACATTATTGGATGAGATTTAAGTTTACCAGATTGAAATATCTATCTATCTATCTATCTATCTATCTATCTATCTATCTATCTATCTATCTATCTATCTATCATCTATCATCTATAATCTATCTATCATCTATCTATCTATCTATCTATCTATCTATCTATCTATCTATCTATCTATCTATCTATCTATCATCTATCTATCATCTATAATCTATCTATCATCTATCTATCTATCTATCTATCTATCTATCTATCTATCTATCTATCTATCATCTATCTATTTATAATCTATCTATCTACCTATCTCTCATTGATTGATCTATATCTATCATCTATCTATTATCTTTTCACTCACCACCCTTCTCCAGTGCCCAGTATGGTAGACTAATATTAACAAGAAAAATAGCAAAATAGATGAAGAAAGATTATCTTCAATTACTTAAGTGCTTCTCTGATGAATGCATTATAGTAAATAGATTCATATTATTGTAGTCTTCCCAAACACCCACACAAAAGTTACTTTTGTTTGTATTTTTGACAATTTCCTGTAACATTAAAGCTAAAATTAGAATTCATTTAAAAGAAAAGACCATTTTAAGAAGAGATGGCTTTTAAGAGAATACTTAAAATTGAACATAATCTGACCATTTATAAACTCTTTATCATCTCTTCTACTTATTTACTTTTTTAATATTTACTTTCAAAAATGTGCTGCAGAATAGGAAGCCACATTTGCTGTATACTTTTATCATTTTCCAGTTATACTTATAAGTGGAAATTACTTAGTTCCTATTCATCAGTCCACTTGGCTCTATTATCAAGAAACATAGAGTTAATTGTTTATAAAGATGCTTCCAAGAAAGGTACTCTTTGTAGATGTGTAAGTGTAGTTGAGTAAGTTTGTGGATTTACTGGTAAATTCAGCAATTTCATAGCGTGGCATTTTGATTTTTCTATCCTTTCCTTGCTTGGGCAATTCCTTCCTGCACAATGTGCTGCAGTATTTGTGATTCTCTTCTGAACACTTGAGCAATATCCTGCTATCATGGTAATTTGAATATACCCCTCACCTCACATCTCGGGTCATTCATCTGATATTCTCAATTCAACTTGCTATGGAAACTGCGATGGTGCTATGCATACTAGAAATCCACAGACAAATGAATTAATATATTTATTCAATAATTCAGTTTCCTCCTTGATTAAGTCAACTGCTAGAGGTACTAATAGAGTATCTTTGAATTTTGTCCCTAAGCACCTAGTGCAGGTGCTAGGAGGTAAATAAGCAAAAGAGCAGTTCCCAGAGGAGAGCAGCAGGGACGGCTGGCAGGAAGATGCATCCTGCGTTAGGAAGAGCTGGATGTTTCCCGTTTTAGCTGTAGGACAGAAACGCACATCACAGGTCTGTGAGTTTGAGGCAAAGGAAAGGTTAATTCTCATAGGGTCATCGTTCTCTACACTGACTGATTAATAATAGGACTCATTAGAATTATTTAGCTTCTGGATATATGAAATTTCCATTTTGTCTTTCTCCAGTAATATAATTTGAGAAAAATCCTACAGATGTCACAGGGAGACCTACTCTATATGAAGATACTTTATTTAAATTAAGGTATTTAATGAAATTGTTTCTACTTAAGGACTTCTAAAATGTAGATCGGTATTGTTAAATGTTTGAGAGTGGAGAACAATAGAGAAAAAGAGGATCCAGGGGAAAGGATAAGAAATTAGAGAAAACAATACTTATGTTTGCTGTAGTAAATTCTTAATAATTGTTATGAAGCCAGAACACTAAGATAAATTAAAAGCAGCCCAGACATGAACATGATAGGACTTTCAAATTTTTTTTTTAGAGCTATTAGATTCATTGATGAAGCAAACATGTTTAGCACCCACTAGGGACAAAGACATCAAGCTTAAGGAACTACAGTAGAGAAGGGGAGAAAGACCCATAATAATGCTTACTCAGCATCAGGTACTGTTCTCAGAGGTTTATGTGAATTAACTCATTTGATTTTCCCACTTACTCTGAAATTTAGGTACTTTACTTTGGTTTTATGAATGAAGAAAAGTGTGGTACTGATCACTGAGGTTATCTTGTCCAGGACTATGTGGTTATTCTGTTAACCAGGAGAGTTGAAGCCATGATGCTATATCAAAGAAATACCAGAATTGTAACAGCTTAACAGAATAAATGTCTATTAGGTCTATTTTTTGCTCATGTTCTAGTCTCATGTGGTTGAGGAACCCTGCTAATTGTGATGGCTCAGGGGTCCAGGTCGCTTTCATTTTGCAGCTACAATACTATAGCCACAGCATCTGGAATACCTATCTCTTAAGATAATTACGGAAGGGTTAGGGAGAGTAAGGACTTGCTCAGGAGGACTATGACCAGCCCTGGAAATGGTAAACATCTCTTAGCTCATATCCATTGTCCACATCAATCATATTGTTCACACTTAAAATGAAGAAACCTGGGAAGTGTCCTGTGTACTAACAGGATAAAATGGATTGGTGAACATCTGACAAGTCTCTGCTTAGAGTAGCATAGTCAAGATTTCAACCTAGACAGATGTACCGAGCCCTCCCTCTTTAACCAATATGTGTTTCTTATGAAGAAATATTTACGATGCAATGTGGTCAATAACAATAAGCAGAGAAATAAACACAGGAGAGCAAAATGAGGGTATTTTGTCATCAGCATATCATCAAACTCATACCCAAATCACATGTAACACAACAAAGATTGGCACTTGTCTTTCGGAATGAACAAGACGACATGTCACCACTGCATTATAATAGAGTGTTTATTTGTAAAGAAAATATTCTTATGGTTTGCCAGTCTTTTTATTTTTAAATTAAATTTATTGGGGTGACATTGGTTAATAACGCTTTGCCACTCTTATTGCATTGTTTTATTTATGCTATTGTTTAGATGTCTAACCTAAAAAACAGGGAAAAACTCTTCATGATTTTTACTTATTCAACTTTAAAATAGAATTTACACTTGAAATATAAACATCTGCAAAAACAATAAAATTCAAATTAACATTAATTTAATATGACAGATAAGATTATTTGCTGAAACAAAATTGCATTTCCCATTGTGACTATGATTTTGATTGGTATATTGCTATTTCTTTGATTTTGACAGGACTCAACTGCTTTTGGCCTATGTGACTTGAAATTGCCTATTTAAATAAGTGGGAAACATTTGTTCATGTAGCACTTTCTAACATCATTTTGCCTTCAGTTAGCTTTGGTGCAAAATACAGTATTTACATGTTAAGCTGAGCTCTGTCTTGTATTAACCTGTGACATCTAAGGTTGAATTGCCTGGAGGCAGCTTAATTATAAATATAAATGCAAATATGGGCACTAAACTTGTCTAACAGAACTCCCAAATGTAGTGGATAATTTTTTTAGTATGGAACTTGCCAATGTATAAGAATACTTGGGGACATATAGGGACCTGTGCACAAACTGATAAGGAATGCCTTAGGGGGTGGGCTCATGAAAGCAAAGAAATAGCTTCACTTTTTTTAAAAGAAATAATGGATAAGTATCTCCACAGAATGTAGACCAGGACCAGGACTTTATTACTTGGTCCATAGAAGTTATATGTAATCTCAGCCAGTTTGGGATTCAATTCTTCATTTCCATTTCTTTGGCAGTTCATTCTACCTGATTTGTGGTCTTTATGCTTATTTGACATAAAATATTTTCTGGAATACATATGAAAATGTGAAAAATGGGCTTGTTGAGCAGGCATTGTTAAATTTATGTTATAGACAATGCTATATATAACCTGATATTTTGATGGACACCTGGAGTAATAGAAATTTCTAGTCTAATAAAAATCCAGGTCTTTTATTTTTTGAGATCTCAATTTCCTGAAAGCAAAATAATACATTATTCAATGAAACAAGAATTCAAACCTGAATGAGAATTTAAAAGAGACACCTCCATTTTGTTCTTTTTTTTTTTGCCTTAGTTTCTTTCTTACCTTTTTAAAAATCTTTCCCCCACCTTTCTTCCCTCTCTTTCTTACTTCTTACTTTCTCTTTCTTTATTTGCTTCATCAGTAAAAAAAAAAAAAAGGGGGGTATGGAATTCATATTATTTGTCTAGCATTATGCTAAGTTCAGGGGACTCACAGATGTATAGAAAGCAGTCTTGGATTTCAAGAAGATTTCAGTCTATTAAGTGAAATAGATGAAAAAACAACCACTAGTGTACTGAAGTGATAGGCTGAGTGCTATAATAACTACATTTAAATGGAGAGGGTTAAGTGAAGGTCAGGGAAAGTCTTGAGGCTAGCTAGAGGTGAAAAGGGTTTCTAAAAGCCCTATTTTAGGTTGAGTCTTTAAGGATGTATAGGCTACTCAGGTGATCATAAGACCTTGGGGAGAAAGACATTACAGGGCACAGTACAGATTAAGAAGTACGTGTGCAATGAGAGATTTTCTTTTAAATAGCCTGTTAATTCTGTTGGCCCTATATTGATGGCATTACACCAAAAGCACCTGAAGTGTTTGTAAGCAAGGAGGTGTCTAGATCTTCTCCTCAAACTTTCTAATTAGAGCTGTATTAGGACTGACGAGTCATTTTAAACCATCCTGGTTTGCAGATGTAATGGTAGACTTGCAGTTGTGTTTGGGTGTAAAGGATGACTACAGTTAAATAGTTCTTCATAAGTGAGGGAGGAGAATTGTTGGGATACAGTAGATAGGGGCTGTGGGAACACATTTATGGAGATATAACTGGGAGAAGAAATCTTTGAGAATATGAAAAGTAGAAGTGCTTAATTGTAATGCAGGAGATAAAGAACATTAATATATGATGGTTGACTTGAAGTTTTTGTGTTGTTTTAATTAAAAAACACACAAAAATACCTCCTTTGCTCCACTAAATTTTTAGTGGAAACCATTGCAGAAGTGGAGTCTGGTTTGTTGGTCTTTGTATGTGATTTTTTTGAAGAAATTTAATAAGATGATCTGCCAGTGATATGCTGGAGCCAGACTGTGCAGAGCCAATTTGTAAATTTTCAAGGGTTTCTGAGATGGTTGTTAAACACAGCAATTATTAAAAATTAACTTATATAAACTTATAATCAAGTAAATCTCATTACAAAGTTAATAAATACTGAAAGCATATCATTTTCTAATTCTTTTCATTATTGTCAATTGTATCTCCATGCACATGTACATACAGTTTCAATTCTGCATTAGTGTCCTGATATCTTGAAATCATCATGGTGGGAGAATTTGCAGCATGAAAATTGTCAAACACTACAGGAAAAGACTTTTTGCTTTTTCATTTTGTTTCTTTTGGACTGGTTGTCAAATATTCATCTACACCCAGCGGTCCTACTGGACTATTTTCTATTTCTTCCCTCCCTTCCTCTCTGCTTTCTTCTTTCTCATTTTGCCTTTCTCTTCCCAATCATCCTTTCTCCCTTCCTCTCACTGCCCTTCCCTTTCTTCTTTCCCTTGTTGTTGTTTTTTTGCCCATCCAACATTCCCTCTCATCTTCTATTGATATAAAATGTCCATTTTGCTTTTTGGAATCACATAAATGTACTAACAGCCTTTCTACTTTGGATGAGGGGATCTAGGAGAGCATAGGACTTAGGGTAAATCAATCCAATATTTTATCTTCAGCCACAGCTGTTTCAGGGAAATGTACTTGACTCAAGCCAGGCCTGTCACAGTTGAAACTTCTACTTAACATTTCAGGATTTCTGTTTTGAAGGCCTAGGAAACAGTCAAAGATTTTCCTCCTCTGTATGTGATTCTCCAAGGTGATAGTTTGGAATTGCTGGAAGTAATTTAGTGGCTAAGAAGAAAGATGGGTTGAGATTGAAGCCAACACTAGAGAAGGAACTAAGAACACAAGAAAGTAAAGTGGGTCCTGATCATATCATTTGAGCCCTAGGTTAAGCTACCTCTGGACTATTCACCTCCTTGAGCCAATACACTGCTTTTTTTTTTTTTTTCTATTAAATGCATTTGAGAGGGCTTTTCTGCCTTAGTTATATAAAACCTTCTAACTGAAACAGATTGAGTTTTGGTCAAAATAGCACAAAACGAAGATCATTCCTACGGGCTGGTGGGTTAGTGGACAATCTGGAGGAGTAAGAGTCCAGACAGAGCCTGTGCTGATTGCAAGGACTCGCATGTGGAGAAAAGAACCTAAGCTCTCAGAATTGGCACTGGTGATGATCCTATTACTTATAGTGTCTAGCTTTACTATCCATTAGTACTTGGCTTTCAAAAGTGATTACTTTCATTCTATTCTTACATAGTTATGGAACCCATAATTCTTGGTTTGTTTTATGTATTTTGTTAGTTAAAACAGAAATGTATGTATTTAGTTAGTTAAAATATAAATTTATTGAGGTCAGAGACTATCTATATATTTAAAAAATTGTTTTTTGTTTTTTAACTTCACATCAATTGATGTGTTGCTTTAAAATATTGGGTGTTCAATAAATGCCATTGACTGACTAACCATGTCTTATTGTATCTTAGACAGAGATATTATAAATTCAGAATTTTCCTATACTTTCATTATTTATTATATGACTCTTTTGAAAATTATATATTACTCTAAAGTGCTTCAGTGAAAAAATGGATAATAAATTGGGCAAATTAGATCAATAACCTCTATCTGTAATAAATTATAAAGAAGGAGATTTGAGGAAATGATAGAAAATAAATTTTCCCCTTAAGAAGTTCATGCATTGAGTGGAACTTAAAACAGTTTATTCCTAAGGTGACCATACATTCTAGTTTGCCTTTCATGCTTGTGAAATTATTAATAGCACTCTCTTTAATTCTCAAAGATGTCCCAGTTTGGATGATAAATTACTTTGCCCAGCCATTATTCCAATAGTTTCCAAACCTGGATGGTGATCTGAATTACCTGAGTACAATATTTTTAAAGATTATAACTTATTTTAAATATATAAAAATAATATAAAATTATAGTTACCTGTATATCCACAATAAAAATTTGACAAATGTTAACATATTTTTCTAAACTCTCTCTTTTTAAGAAGAAAAACAATATTGCAGTTATAATGAAAGAATTCCCTATCCCAATCCCATTTTATTTTCACTTTGACCAGAAATCACTTTTAAAATATTGGCATATGTTCTGCCTATGCATGCATTTATTTATATTTTGATTATGTGTATCAAAGAGCTAGACTGTAATAATTTGCATATAGTTTAGTACATTTATATATGTAAAAGTTACTAAAACAAATAACTATATATATTACTATGAAAACATTAAAAAATATGACTTTCTCTAGTGTATGAACTCAGAATGTTTTGGGGTTGTGGCCAGAAATATACTGTATATTGTGCCGTAAAGATTCCCAACATTCCAACAGACTTGGGAAATTTGATAATTTTAAGATCCCAAACTAATTTACAGTGTTTATTTAGATTTAAAATATCTGGTTTCATGAGCTAAAGAGTCAATATAGAATATGAGCTATAAACAACTCAAGAGGAAATTTGAAAACATTAAACAGGTTCACTTTTTAGTGATCTTTTACTTTATAGCCTGGTATATTTTCCTTTATAATATTAGTATATTAGTTTTCAGGAGTGAGAGAATTATGGAATTTGTACCTATTATTTCAATTCCCAAATGTAAGTGGGCCAATTAAATTGTGTGGTGGTCAGCATAGATAATATATTAAAAATTAAATGGAAATAATATGTGAGTAAAAGACAATGCTGACATATAACTGGATTTCAGGAAAGGTCAAAAACATTTTGAAAACTATTAATGGTTTCAGAGACTAAATTTAGAAAAAATGCCTTATTACACTAAATTATGAAAGAATAGTATGGAAAGCACCAAAAATGGGCTTCCAGAATAGAAATAAAATAGAATTTAAAGGTATAAACCTAAAAAAAAAATTGTTGATTCCTGGTACATACTGGGACAGATCTAATTTCAAAGAGTTCACTAAACTTATTGAAATCCTTACTGTATTATATATTTGACTTCCTTAATCATTGAATGTTTGGTCTCTCTCTAACCAAAACCAACTGATCCAGTGTGCTCTGATTATGTGAGTGTTTACACATTTGTCCTTCTGTCCTAAAGCAAATTGTAGGTTCATTTCATACAATGGTCCTAATGATAAAAAACAGTTTAGAAGATAAACTTTGAGACTCTGCCAGACAATTTCAAGTGACATATCTTAAATATTTACATGTGTATTTACATAAGACCTCTTTGACAGAGTCTTACTACCATCCTTCACCAATCAAGCATCAATCAGAGTTCTTTGGAAAGACAGGAACACATTCCCAAAATTTCATCAAAAGATTCAACGGTGTCACTCTCTGTTTCTAAAACTTACAGTGAACTTGGCACCTCATCTTTTTACTTAGTCTTTTGGTGTCTCAAGATAATAGAAAGGGAATAATGGAATGGATAGGATAATTTGGGAAGAAATTGTGTTTGCAACTGAGCTTTCAAATAAATCACATTCTAAGGGAGACAACAATGGAAAAGATTTGGGCTCTAGCAATCGGATAAAGGTAAGCATTCAAAATGAGACAGCCAGGGCTAGGGTAGATAATAGCTTGTCCATCAGGGGCAATTGTTTCCAATTAATGCTAATAGAAGTGTATAGAATTTCACAATATTGCTGCTAGCCATGCCTAGAATATTGTTAACGTTAGTATACACCTAGAATGAGAAAGTGGGGGGAAATTAAATCAAACTTTATTTTATTTTATTTTATTTACGGTAAGGGAGATTTTAATTGAGAATCACTTTTTAAAGAAGTGTTTCGGAGAAAAAATAAGGTGGTTTCACATTTCCTTTTATTATCCAGATGGTTCTCCATTGTGGCCTCACAAAAGTTTTAACCTCATTAATCTACTAATTAAATATTACAAGTGCCTGGATCTGTATGAAACACTGGAGATATAGAAGTGATTAAGACAGTTGAGGCCACCGCCAATTATAGTACTCTGTGCTAAGCCTACATTAGGGGAATTACAGGGGGAAATGGGAACACATAAGAAAGTTACTAACCCAGATTTAAGGGTCAGGAAATGCTTGCTGGGGAGAGATAACTCAATGACCAACTGAAAGAAAGGTGGGAGTTAAGCTAAAAGAGTGGGAGAATGATAGAGGTGTCTGTTAAAATTCCTGGTAAAGTAAAAGCATCTGCAAAGACCTGTAATAAGGATAATATGATTAAATAAATAAAAGAAGTTTGCTTTGATAGAATCTTAAGAGGGGCAGGCAGCAAGAGTGGTTAGAAATACAGCTGATAAATCATGCAATGATAGATATTTGAATTTTATTATAGAGCCTGTCAGGAGTTATTGAAGACTAGACATGATCAGACTTGGGTTTTCGGGAGATTGTTTTGATTCACTGTGGAGAATGGATAAATGAAGGCACAAATGGAAACAGGAGGAGCTTTCAGTACTCCAAGTACATCTAGATAAGGGTAGTGACAGATGAGAGAGGAAGGCAGATTTGACAGATTTCAGGACAGTACTGACAACTATCAGGGATAGATTTGACAATTAATCAATTTGGTGATTAACTGGATGAGGTTGATGGTGAGGGAGTAAAAGGAATTAAGGGTAACACGCAAGTTGAATATTGCTGTAGGTAAGTGGGAACAAAATATTGTGGTGCCCTCCAGTGATGTAGAATCACTGGAGCAGAAGATTAAGGGAAAAGATACAAATTGAGTAAGAGGCAATGTTTGATTTAAGTGATTGCACATAGGATCTTTTGTTCATGACAGTTTCCTGGGCTGGGATTATGTTGTTGAGCATCACTAACATTTAGATATTAACTGAATTTATAAGACTGAGTGAGATCTCTTAGAATATGGAAAGAAAAGACACAAAGGCTCAACATAAGATTTCCCTGGGGAAAAAAACAAAACAAAACACACTTAACAAAAAAGCATCTCAAAAAAAAAAAAAAGCCAGTAATGTGAAATGAAAAATAGAAAATAGAAAACTCTGGAAGCAGTAGGACACAGAGAGATGGTTTTTGTTTGTTTGTTTGTTTGTTATGGGATGGAGCTTCCCCAGAATGCAATGGATGACATAGAGGCCAAGTAGATCAAGATTTTTGTTTCCCTAACCCTGTGACACTGTAAAATTGCAACTCAATCTCCCAATCTCATTTTCTGGAAAGGGAATGACTTTGGAGCAAAAGCAGCCCTAAGTGTATGGCTCATGTCACTTATCTGGATTCCAGAGAATCCAGTTTAACTCAGTCTGCTAATTCTTATGAACATATTATTTTCTAGTACAAATAAGAATTTTTGTATTTAATTTGTCCAACTTGTAAAGAGGGAGGGTTGGTCACAATTACCTAGACAATCATTACTGAAAGTGGAATTATTCTGGAACTTTTATTTTTTTCTTTTGCAGAGTAATTGGATATTTTAGGCTTCCAGTTAGATCTAGGGATTTTAGCTATTATTTCTATCCTTACAAAGTCCCAAGTGCTTAACTTCTGCCTCCATGAAATCTATCCTCCGGCAGACTCAGCTCAGATCAGATTCTGAGGCCCCTAAGGCTATAATGGTTTCACTTAGCGAAATTATATCTCTTGCCTAATATTCTTTTTCCTATTTATTCACAAGAGAAATTCTTCTTTCCTTCTTCCCATTCCTTCTCCCCTCCCTCCTTCCCTACTTGCCTTCCTTCCTTTAAAATAAGTCAAACCCTGGGCGAGTACTAGTATGTCCTTACAGGCCAAATAACCAGCCATCTGAGGATATAGCACCCTCAGGAGAAAGACAGCAAACCACTGGATTCTTATAACATCTAAAGATACTTTTTTTTTTTTTTGAATACATAGAGTATGTGTGATACCATTTAGTTAGAAGATTAAACTTTCGTGTAAGTCTTTTTTTTTTTTTTTTTTTTTTTTTTTTTTTGCGGTGTAACTACAGTGCTTAGTATATTTTCTATAGGATGGATTGTTAGAGAGCAGTACATGTAGGACGTCTTAGTTGATTACAATGAGCTATCAAAGATATACCTTGAGTGCATTTGTTTGCACAAGTATGTGTGTGGGGGGTGGAGGTAATGATAATAGTTACCTTATATGGATTGTTCGTATACCCGGTACAGTGTTAGGCTGATGGCACACATCATTTTAATATTTAGGTAAGTATTAGCACTTCAAAGGAGGAACCTGGGGTTCGGAAGTTTAAGTGACTTGTCTAGGTCCCAATTAAGAGCGGGGATTCTCACTTTTCAACCTGCCAAAGCAATTTTTGGGGAAACTTTACTTTTATCTCTGGCTAAAAATTCAGTTTTTAGAGGATGAATGTTACCTGGTAGTGATGGAAACTGGAGGGGGGGAAAAGAGGCTCAGCCTATTGGTGCTAATAAAACAAAATACCTGAAGTACATGCACTTAGGATTGGTCCATAAGTGAATTCTCTAATGCCAAGCAAAGTCTCCCCTGTCATCTTTGGCTATCCATTCCATTTTTGTGAATTTTCGGACTATTCCAAACTTGCCTTTAATATTTTTTAACCTGCATCTACCACAGAGTCCATTTTTTCTGGGCCTTGCATCCAGCTAGAGACAGCCAGTAATTTAAAGTTGCTCATAGCAGGCCCAGAACTGTTGTTACTTAGCCTAACATTTGGGTTCAACAGTTGCAATAGGTGTGAGGGGATACTACCAACAAACAATATAAGAATTAAAGTACTTCTGGGTAATAACTATACATTTTAACCCTCTGACTACTATAAGGGATGAAGGTGGACCTTAGGATTCAGGATGAGTTCCCATTTATCTTAATCTTCTTTGACAGCATGATATATTTCTCAAGGCTCTGTGCTACCTACAGTTGATTTTATGCCAGGAGATAGGTATAGTGAACAAATGAGTGTTACTGTTTGTAATACTGGTTAAAGAAATGTAATTATAATTTTAGTGCCACCAAAATAAGTTTGCAATGTTTAAACTTGCCTTTGTAGACTTAGATTTTTAAAAAAAGTCTAAATGCAATTGCAATGGTTACCTCAAGGTGGAAAGGTGTTATAATAATACCAGAGGCCTGATGCACGAAAATCGTGCAAGAGTAGGCCTTCCTCTCCCCCCCCCCCGACCCCCACCCCAAGGTACCGGCACCAGCTTCCCTCTGGCACCAGGTCCCGGGCTTTCCTTGCAACCTCAGCTTTGTCCAGAAGGATGGAAGAACTTTCAGAAGGACATCCGGTCTAATTAGCATATTATGCTTTTATTATTATAGATAGTCCACTCCCTACTGTTTGCTATTTTTCTGAGTTAAGTCATGATTTTCATGATTTAGCAACTGGAATTAAACATTTATTTAAAAGGTAACATCTCAATCACACTATCTTCTATAGCCAAGTTTATAGGAAAAGAAAAACAATGTAAGATCCCTATGAGGAACATTGGGATCTTTATCTTAAACATACAAAGTTGTATAAAGAAATCTCTGAAGACTGTGTACTTGCAGGATTGCACCCCTGAAACAACCCTGTGCTATTATCCTGGGGGTTTATTTGTTCTACAACTTCAGGATTCTAGGAAGGACAACTTTTGTGGTAAACATCCTCTGGCAGTTGATGTTTTGGAGAATAAACCAAATCTTTATGTATTGTTTTATTTTAGCCCCAGGTAGACGTTAATTACTGTAACAACTGCTTTTCTTTGGCATCAATTCTTTACTTATGTGACACCATAACAATTATATTAATAATGGCTAAAAATGTGATAGCATTAAACTTTTGTATCAAATTATGGGTTCTCCTACAGTGTTCACATTGTTTCCATGTGTGTGCGTGTGTGCGTGTGCACGCACACAAGGTAGAATACTCTCAAGCAAACCACTGACACATGTTCTTAATTCTGTTGCTGGAATCCTATATAATAAAGAGGTAATATGCAAATTGACCATCACTCCAACACACAAGATGGCCACCCCCATGTGGTCAAAGATGGCTGCCCCCATGTGGACACAAAATGGCTGCCACAAGATGGCCAGCAGGGGAGGGCAGTTGGGAGGGACCAGGCCTGCAAAGGAGGGCAGGTGGGGGGGACCAGGCCTGCAGGGGAGGACAGTTGGGGGTGACCTGATCTACAGGGGAGGGCAGTTGGGGGCAACCAGGCTGGCAAGGTAGGGCAGTAGGGGTGACCGGGCCAGCAGTAGAGGGCAGTTAGGGGGAATTGGGCCAGCAGGGGAGCAGTTAGGTGTCAATTAGGCTGGCAGGGGAGTGTTTAGAGGGTGAACAGGCTGGCAGGCAAAAGCAGTTAGGGGCAAGCAGGCAGGCAGGCAAGCGGTTGGGAGCCAGCAGTTCCAGATTGGAGAGGGTGCAGGCTAGGCTGAGGGACACTTCCCCCCCCCCCCCCCATGAACAGATTTCATGCACCGGGCCTCTAGTTGTTTTATAAACATTAAAAGAAAATGCTCACATCATTTAATCATGAGTTGTTCATGTCAGTACCCCAAGCTATGAAGTCAATTGATTAATTTCTATTAGCTGTAAGATGATTTGGTTTCAAAATCTTACTTGGCAGAAGTGTTACAATATATAAGTAAGAATTTATACTTATCACTATTGGGGGGGAAATTCTCCACCCACCCATATCCCCAAGAGTCTCCTAGAGCCAGTGGTGAAAAAGAAACAACTGAATAAGGTCTGCCTTCATCTTGTAGCTAGTGCAGAGAGCTAAATCCACGTATCTAACATGTCCAGAACACTAAAGAATTACTTTACTTTGGATTTAAGACTTCTAATTTATATGGATCATAACTACGGGGGTGAAGAATTGTATAATTCCTTCCTCATAATTCAGTAACCTCTGAACTAAACTGTAACATTTACTGCCACTAACAAGAAAAGAAGAAAGGGAGAGGAAAAAAAGTGTATATTCTATATTGTACAGTAATTTGTGTTGATTGTAATAATACAAATGTAATTGAAATATATGCAAAATATATGTGTTCACATGAGAGTGTGTGTGTTTTAATTGAAGCAAAGGATGTCTTACTTTGTTTTGAGTAAAAAGACTGAAATTTCAAACAACGGCAAGACCCCTCTATCCTTTCCTTAGATCAAAAAAGCAAAATAAATAAGAAAATATGTATTTTTACCTGTGAATCTTCTAAGTCTTTGATATTGTTCCTAATCTTTGCAATTCTCCCAGAAATGGGGCGTTTTTAAAAAATATATTTTTATTGATTTCAGAGAGGAAGGGAGAGGGAGAGAAAGATAGAAACCTCAATGATGAGAGAGAATTATTGATCGGCTGCCTCCTACATGCTCCGTACTGGAGATTGAGCCCACAACCCAGGCATGTGTCCTTGACCAGAATCAAACTTGGGGCCCTTTAGTCCGCAGTCCGACACTCTATCCACTGAGCCAAATCAGCTAAGGCTGGGAAATTGATTTTGCTTTATTATGTTGGAATAGAAGTGTGGTTTCAGAAGCCTTCACTTGCCCTTTTCTTTGAAAATTACCTTTACTTCATGAGTTAAGGAACTAATGTGATGATATTGCTAGCCTGCTAAGATCACTGTGAGAACATATCAGATCAAACTCCACTTATTATTTCACCCTCATAAATTCCTACTTTCACTGCTGGATCCCCATAATATCCTATGTGGCCTGAAATTACTTGATACTCTGAGCCTGGTGGTAGACAGAATAATGGCACCCCCATATGTGCACACACCTACTCTCCGGAACCTGTAAATATGTTAGAGAATTGAGTAAGTAAATAGAATTAGTGTTGCTGATTCACTGACTTTGGGATGGGAAAAGTACACTGGATTATCCAGGTGGGCCCAATATACCACAAGGTTCCTTATAAAGTTGTAGAGGGAGGCAGATGATTGTGTCAGAGTAATGTGATATGAGAAACACTCAATCACTCATTGTTGTCTTTGAGACAGTAGTGAGCCAGGAACCAGGAAATGTGGGCAGCTTCTAGAAGCTAGAAAATCAAGAAATCAAATTCTCCCCTAGCCTTCAGAAATGGATGAAATCTTACTCACATATGGTACTTTATTTCACTACAGTATCTATCTATCTATCATCTATCTATCTATCTATCTATCTATCTATACACACACACATATATACATTAAACTGATTTTAAAAAAATATATTTTAATTGGTTTCTAGGAAGATCAAGGAACCAAGTTTTCATTGTGTGGAGCACTATAGGCACGAGAAAGCACCCAACTGTCATGTGATTGATTATCCCGATCAAATCTTGTTATTAATGCCTGCCTTTAGGGACTCATAAAATAGGGGGGTGGGAAATCTATATACTAGTAAATATACAGTATATATATACTAGAGGCCTAATGCACAAAATTCGTGCAAGAGTAGGCCTTCCTTCCCCCAGCTGCCGGCACCTGGGACCTGGGCTTCCCTTACAGCCCCGGCTTCGTCTGAAAGGTTGTCCAGAAGGACGTCTGGTCTAATTAGCATATTTCATTTTTATTATTATACTAGGAGCCCAGTGCGTGATTTGAAATCACGTGGCACCGCCCACCCTCTAGTGGCCCGTCTGGCCCTGCCTCGCTCCCTGGGCCCCGCAGCAGCTGTGACTGCTGCTGGTCCAGCCCTGCCTCCCTCTCTGGCTCTTGAAGCAGCCGCAGCCGCTGCTGATCAGGCCCTCCCCCAGCGCAAGTGCACGGAGGCCCCTGCTGCCCCGCCCCCGACGCCGCATGCACAACCTCCTCCTGTCCGGTTGACCCATTACGGTGTCCTGGTTAATTAGCATATTTCTCTATTATATATATATATATATATATATATATATATATATATATTTATATTTATATTTGACATTCAATATTATATTCATTTCAGGCATACAACATAGTGATTAGACATTTATATACCTTACAAAGTGATCACCACAATAAGTGTAATAATCATCTGATGCCATACACAGTTATTACAATATTATTGATGATATTCTCTATGCTGTACAATGCATCTCATGACTTATTCTATAGCCGGCAATTTGTTCTTTTTAGTCTCCTTCAACTTCTTTTGTCCATTCCCTCACCTTCTTCCCTTCTGACAATCATCAATTTGTTCTCTGTACAATGAGTTAATTTATGTTTTGTTTGTTTTATGTTTTAGATTCTACATATAAATGAAATCACACAGTATTTTGATTTTAGCCCAGTAAGATCTATGTCAGACTTCTGATGTTCAGAACCGTAAGTTAGTGTAATTTGTTACAGTAGCAATCGAAAACTAATACAGAGCCCATGTCAAATAAATCCTGAAAAGTCTGGACATTTCTCTTTTCCCAATGTGCAGTTAGCTTGGTTAATACTGGAAAGTTTTTTTATGAAAGAAAATTTATAGCAAGAACATATGATATTGTTTATTTCTTTCTCACAGGTACCCATTCTCCTCTTCATTCAAGGAGCTCTGGGTCTTCACACTGACTTAGAGGCTCTAGTTCCCTCTTTTAATTGCTTAAGTCAAGCCTTGTTCATCTGAGAGAGAGGTTTTTCATGTATGTGAAATAGTGGGGCCTTGTAGGTTGATCTTAGAAACCAACAAATATGCCTGCATGTCAAATAATTCTGCTTAGACTCTGCCCTTACTATTTATTATGGTACCAGCACTCTCCTTGTCTTGACAGGTATTTCTATGTGCCCACAGGTTTAATGAAACTAAATAATTATTTCTTGCATACCATTTTAGTCAATAGTTCCATCTTCTAATATTAACTGGATGCTAACTATCTTCAAACTCAATTGAGTTAGAAAAATAATCTAAGTTTCCTCATTGTTTGATGATCTGTTGTTGGCAATCACTTTTGTTTCTAATTGTCTTTTTGGTCTGTATTTTTACTTGCAGGCAACTATATCTACTGCAGGTTTTCTTATAAGTACCTACCTTATAAGAAAGCATGAGTTACCTGACAAAATTTCTAGGAGAATCAAGTTTTCATGATGTGGAGCCCTGTAGATATGAGTAAGCATCCAACTGTCATGTGGTTGATTATCTAGGCAATTTCTTGTTATTACTGCTGGTCTTCAGGGACTCATAAAAAGAGGGAAAATGAAAAGGTCAGAAGGACAAAAGGACCTCTGTTGCAAAGTAATTAATTGCCTCTCCACAGTGCTCATAAGAAGAACCACTTGTGATTGACTTATGTTACCCTTTTTGCCTTCTAATTCCCATGCAGATACATTTGCTTAATAGAACTTAAACCACCTATGGATATTGAGTTATAAAAAAAATCTAGGAAATGTATCTTTTTTTTTGAGAAATAGTATGTTTTATTTAGGGGGTATCTCTTATAGCAACATAATCTATTCTATCCAAATTATATTGAATAATATATATGTGTGTGTTCATGCATTTATACACATGCAGACACATAAATTAAATATATATATGAATATGCTATATATTCTTTTGTAGCCTATTTTATTTTTTTGCTAAGAAATATGTTTATTATTCAAAAGTTGTTTATTGAGTACCTACTATATCTTTGCACTTTTCTAAGTGTTGGTACTATATTTTCTAAGTGCTGAGCAAAGCCCAAACAGGAAAAATATAAAGAAAATCACACATACATACATCAAGCCAAACAGTTAAAAACAAAACAAAAAAACCCATAAAAGATAATCTTGAAAAAGTAGCTAAAGATCCCATCTAATAAGAGAGTAATATGCAAATTACCCATCAACCACTACACCACAAGCCATGCCCACCAGCCAATCAGGAGAGAGTATGCAAATTAACCCAACCAAGATGGCTGCAGCCATGGAGTGAGCAGGAGGCTTGGGTTTCCCTGGCAATGGAGGAAGCCAAGCTTTCCTCACACCCTGGCAGGCCCAGGCCTCCACTCAAGGCTACAAAGTTTCAATTATAGAAGATAAATAAATCCCAACAAAAATGGCTGCAGCCACCGAGCAAGCAGGAGGCTTGGCTCTGCTCAAGGCTACAAAGTTTCAATTGTAGAAGATAAATAAATCCCAGATCCCAGGGCCTCCACTTGGGTTGCCAGGGGGCGTGGCTGGCCTGAAAACCACCACAGGCCCCTTGCCCAGGCCACCCCATGCCCCAAGGGACCCCCCACCCTGATCCAGGACACCCTTCAGGGCAAACCAGCCGGCCCCCACCCTTGCACCAGGCCTCTATCCTATCTAATAAAAGAGTAATATGCAAATTGACCATCACTTCAACACACAAGATGGCTGCCCCTATGTGGTCAAAGATGACTGCCCCCATGTGGACACAAGATGGCCGTCACAAGATGGCCAGCAGGGGAGGGCAGTTGGGAGGGATAAGGCCTGCAAGGGAGGGCAGTTGTGGGTGATTAAGCCTGCAGGGGAGGGAAGTTGGGAGGGAGCAGGTCTGCAAGGGAGGACAGTTGGGGGGGGGCAGGCCTGCAGGGGAGAGCAGTTGGGGGGGGAACCAGGCCTGCAGGGGAGGGCAGTTAGGGGTGACCAGGCCTGCAGGGGAGGGCAGTTAGGGGCAATCAGGCTGTCAGGGGAGTGGTTAGGGGGTGATCAGGCTGGCAGGCAGAAGTGGTTAAGGGCAATCAGGAAGGCAGGCAGGTGAGCAGTTGGGAGCCAGCAGTCCTGGATTGTGAGAGGGATGTCCGACTGCCCTTTTAGGCCTGATCCCTGATCGGGCCTAAACAGGCAGTCAGACATCCCTCGAGGGGTCCCATATTAGAGAGGGTGCAGGCTGGGCTGAGGGACACCCCCCTTGTGCACGAATTTTGTGCACCAGGTCTCTAGTAATCTAATAAAAACAACTTTACAAACAGAGGAGAGCAGCAATTTAAATTTCAAATGACCACTGACTTCTCTTCAGAAACAGTGGTGCTGTATGGCATGAAATAACATCTTTAAGCTGAAAACAAAACAAAACAAAAAACCCATCTTGTCAAATCAGACTTTTAAAACCAATGAATATACTTTATAAATGAAGGCAAAATAAAGACTGGCAATAGCCAGCATAAAAATGTTGGAATGGCATTATTAATATGAGATAAAATACATTTTTAAATTGAGCATTATGAGATACAGAGGGACACTTCATAATGATAGAAGGGTCAATTAATAGGAAGGCATTATTATAAAATTGTGGAGACATCTAATAACAAAGCTCCAAAATACATGAGGCAAAAATGAACAGAATTAAACAGAGAAATAAAATGTCATCCATAACAATCATTAATTGCTGAAACAGACAAAAACAGAATGTGGTCTGAATAACACTTTTAACCACCTTGACTTAATTAGTGTTTATAAAAAAGTACACATGATAATTGAAAAACAGACATTTTTGAAGTACACATGACACTTTTATTAAGATAGACTATATGTGGGGCTATAAAACTAGTCTCACTAAATAAAATATTTAAAATTATATAGAGTATGTTTTCTGATAACAGAGAAATGAAATAGAAATCAGTAAATATAAGATGCCTAGATAAACCTCAAAAGGTTTAGAAATTAAATAACATAAGTCTCAATAATCTATAGGCCAAGGAAGGAATCACATAGGCATTTCTATAATTTTTCAAACTACATGAAAATAAAAATGGAACATAAGAACATCTGGCTGCTGCCTAGTTTGGGAACACAGCCACACTTTCTTGTTTATGTATTTACTGGCTGCTTTCCTGCTAATGGCAGGATAGAGTAGCTGAGACAAAGAGCCTATGGAACAGCCACAAAGCCTAAAATATATATTATCTGGCTTTTTACAAAAATAATTTATGGACTATTATCTTAAGCCATCATTCAGAACATGGACCTGTTTTGGTGAGGTGGGGATTTTAGCATATTGATTATCTTGTGTGCACACCTGTAGTAGTTAAAAGTCACCAATGTCAGTGTCCGTTGGGTAAATGTTGTGGGTGTCAGGGTGTAGGAGATCAGCATGGTCATTAATATGTACCAAGAACTAAACCTTATTGATTGGGTTGGTTTGAAGATCGCATTGCTGCACAGAACAATTGGGTTTAGATAATGGCCATTCCTTATCTGAATGTTTTTGCTAATACAGATATAATTCTAACGTATTTTTTTGGGAAAAAAAATGTATGTAAACACGGAATTAAAATCTCTCCATCGAAAATGGCTAAAAAAGGGAAGAAAGAGAACTTGGAAAGAAAACCCTAAACTATGTCGGAAAATATAATTCCAAATGTTATTATGCATTAGACATTGAAGTGAAGGTTGTTTTTTTTGGTTTGAGTTTAATCTCCTGCTAATTTAGAATGAAGTTACAAAGCGAAAGCAAAATTTGATTTTAAAATTTACACAGCCAGTGCAAAGTAACGGGCTAACTAACATTCAGTACATAGGAGAGTCCAATCCAGACAAATGTAGAAGTTAACTACCTTTGTATGATTTTTGTAAGGCTTTGAGGTGATAGCATACCTGTGGTGTGCAATGCGTGGCACATGATAAGCATTCAATGATTACAGTCATATTCTTATTGTAATACTTTTCATTTCCCTCCAACACATGAAGCCATATTTATCAGTGGGCTTTATATTGACCCAACAATGAACCGTCATAGAGAGAATTACACATGTGCACATATGTGTGCAATAGACTCATGGTTCTTCAATATCAGAAGTGCTCTTAGGGGAAAGATGGTAAACTCTAAATCTTTGTGAGAGTTGCACAGCGTTTAGAAGACAGGCTTTTTTATTTTATTTCACCATTAGGGCTAATGCAGTGTCAGTGACATTTTGCAAACAGATGAACAATGCTTCTTCTGGGGCTGCTAAATTTGAAATCAGAAAAGAGTTGATAGGTAGCACTCATCATGTAGTCAAATTATGCTTACAAGCTATTGGATGATAAAATGTAGTTTAGGCAATCAACCAATTTTGAAGCATATTTTTAATTTCTCTAGATATTTGTAGGGATGGATTGCTATTGTTCCATTAGGTATCATCACTGCATTTTTTAAAGGGTGATATCATTAGCCGCAGGCACAAGCAAAATTTAAGAACTAAATGTTAAAAGAAAAGGTGACCTTCCTTCTTGGAACACATATAAATAGTAAATGAGCTCTATACCCTCCAACATTGATGTTTCAAGGTAATTTAATAACAAGACCCTTAACTAAAATACTGAAGTGTGATACTATATATCACACTTAGAGGCATTCACTGCTTGTAAGGGCAATTAGTTACAGCGACTTTTCCAATCCCACCATATTAGATTCAATTAATCTATCATCGGTCGAAAGATACCTCGGTTTTATTAGACATTTTCTAGACATTTGCAGTCATTAATAACACTTGTATATTCATAGTTTTAGCTTGGAGAGACAGGTGTTTATTCATTTCCAAGACAAGACTTCAGACATCATATTTAGTTTCTACAATCACTGTCTGTTGTTCAAGGTCGTGTGTGTGTGTGTGTGTGTGTGTGTGTGTGTGTGTGTGTGTGTGTGTGAGAGAGAGAGAGAGAGAGAGAGAGAGAGAGAGAGAGAGAGAGAGAGAGCAGAGATAATTTTATTGATAAGATGCTTTTGACTTTTAACTTTGAAAGTAATCCCCCTGCTTCTTCTCATACCAGGCTGAATTTTCATGCTAGTCTGCTATCTCCAAGAAGGCAGAATCTAGATTTTGATGTTTATAATACTTGTAATAATTTTAACAGCATTATGTTCTTATAGATATTAATTCTGATTCGAATGAAACAGCAGTTGATATTAAAACTGTTACAAAGTACAGAATGATAATACATGGAACAAAATTTTATCTCAATTATTCTAAATTACAGTCCTCTGTGACATTTAGGTAGTGTATGTTAGTCATCCAGAACTCTAGCTTTGGAGTCAGAGAAATATGAGCTTGAGTCCCAGCTACACTCAGGTTCTTTGCTGAGGTGGCTGAGATTTGCTGATATTGGGCAAGGTAATTATGTTCTCTAACTCTTATTTTTCTCATTGATAAATGGGAAAACCAAAAATGCCTATTTCATTGGCTTGTGTGAATTATTACTACCATCCTCATGTATTTGTTTCATGATGTCTGAACAAGCAATTGCATTATTGACAGTGTGTTGCAGCTAAGATGTTCGAAGAATGTATAGCAATCTGCCCAGTATGTGGTGGAGAGAGAATACTAAGAAAATAGCACCTGCTGTTGCTAGTTGCCTACCAATGAGTCATTTCCTCTTTCATTTTTGCAAGTAGAATAAAATTCTGATTTTACTTATATTTGAGGGAAGCAATATGCTCTTCACCAGTGATTGATTGATTGGTCAATTATATTAACCATGTACCTTTTAAAAAATATACATTTTTTATTGATTTCAGAGAGAGGAAGAAGAAAGCGATAGACTCATCAATAATGAGAAAGAATCATTGATCGTCTGCCTCTTGCAAACCCCCTACTGGGGACTGAGCCTGAAACCCAGGCATGTGCCCTGATGGAATCAAACCAGTGAAGCTCAACCACTGAGCCACACTGGACAGGCTAATCATATACCTTTTTACCTGGTTTAGGATTAAGCATGTGATCTTGTTCTGGCTGAAATGCCAAAACAGTAACTCTGTTGAAGGACTTTGGGGTAAAAAGTTTCCTATCTAATTAAAAGAGAGAGATGGCCCTTTTCTCGTTTTCTTCCCACCTTTGCCTTTGAACACAGTTATATGTGACTGTGGAGTTTGTAGCAGCCTCTGGCAATCACGAGGAAAGAGTCCAGAGAATCATAAATGACAGACATGGTTGAGCTACTGAATTAACCTCTGAACTTTTTGTCATTCAAAATTTATTAATATAACCATATGTTTAAGCCACTGGACAGTAGGTATGCTATTCCTCGAAGCTAAAAACATTTTAAGGTTATAGCTATAGTAAAAATGCACAATTAAGTTCTTTATTTGGGAGGTCCCAAAGGAAGAGAGAAAGGAATAATACTCTAAAGTGCTTAAATTTAATAATTGATACATTTCATTTATACATTCACTCAACATGTTTTGAAGATCTAAAAGTGAAACAAAACTTATTAGGCACTGGATGAGGGCAGATACTAACCAAATCAGGATAATTAATGAGCAACAGAACCTTGTTCTAAAACCCCATGAGGGTTGGAGGTACACAAAACAGAATATTAATCTGGTTTCCACAGAGCAAGCTTTCTCAGAGTCTCTGGAAAGTCAGGATACATTGATCCCTACCTCCAGTATCGTCTCAAAGATTGAAGATGAATGTTATCATTTATTATCTAGGCATTATCTCTAACCTTAATAAATAACAGTTGAATGAATGAGCAAGTGGTATATTTTCTCATTGGTACTAATTGTGATATATTTTGTCTAAAGTTTAGTTCTCTAAAGAGAATGGAGCATAATTCATTGTTGAAGACATCACTTAAAAACTGGTTATTAGTAATTTAAATAAAGTTGTGCAAATGTTCATGAACCTAAGGCCCTCGGAAGGATGGCATCTATACTTCATTTATTTTCTTGTGGATTTTCTACTCTGCATTATATTGCAGCACTATTTATGTATCTTTAGCTTCAATAATTTAGGCCTAGATGAAATTTATGTTTATTCACATTTTTGTTTCAAAACAGCTGTCTAGGATGATCATATAAAATGTCCTCACTTTCAAAGAGTCAGGTAAGTAGCTTCTCATACAAAACATAATTAATGCACATAGAAAATCTCATTGGCATAAAATTCAGTGTACATAATAATGACTCTTAGAACATCGATATATATGTGGCCTTTATTAATTTTTACCCATTTTTACTGGCGTATAGAAAAAATCATATAGGCAAAATTAGATACAGCTAAAGGATTTGGAGCCATATTGAATTTAACCTAAAAATAAGATACATTCTTAAATCACTTGAACAGTTATTAACCATAAGTAAAGTTATTATTTATTGAGCATCTACCATGGGATAGATCTTGTTCTGAGCACTGTATGTGTATTAAGTCACTAAATATGTATATTACTCTTATTCTTTTTATTTTAAAGAGGAGGAAACTGAGGCACAGAGAGGTTTATTAATTTGCTTAAAGATATACAGCTAGTAAGTGGAAGATCTGAGATATAATCTGGGATAGATGTAGGCAATACAGTCCATGCTTTTAATCACATAAATTACTTGGGGGAAGTGACATTTATATTAGCAAATTATTAGTAAGTGCTAATGGTTCAGTTCTTAAATGCTTAGGGCTTCTGACAAATAAAAAATCAATAATGCTTTGAGTAAATATTGGAGGTTTCTTGTAGGAAGCAGGACCTTCCTAGAAACCTGAAAACATTATGCTTTCAACAAGCAGTACATAAAGAAGGGTGCACAGTTGGGCAGTGCAGGAATGAGTTTGTAAGTTTGTAATATGGGGTTGGGCAAAAGTAGGTTTATACTGGTCTATATGGAAAATAAAACAATAATTAAGCTACATATATAAAAGGCTAATATGCTAAGTGTCCCTCTGAGTGTCCAACCGGTCGCTATGATGCACACTGACCACTAGTGGGCAGATGCTCAACACAGGCACTGCCATGATGCGCACTGGCAATTTACAAAGAAACGGCACCATGGACCTGGCGCCGACAAAGCAACACTTGGCTTCCTTCAAGTGGGACATTGGCCCTGCCACCACCCTGAAATAACAGTCCACCAAATCACAGTCAACGCTGCTGAGACCCCATGGTGCAAAATGCAGCCCACAGCCCAGCCCAGCCCGGAAATGGTGGCTGTGGGAGCCGGGTAATGACATCACGTAGTAATGCCCGGTTTCCTTTCCCTAGCAACTAGCCTCCTTGGAGTTTCTTCAGCCCAGGAATCCAACTTGCTTTATAGCCAGGTGCAAACATTTTACACTGTAACCAGATGTCTGTGAAGTGTTTTCCTGTGCCTCATCTCATTTGACCCTCACAGAAGTCCTGGAGTAGGTAGATAGGAGACTTGGTGGAATCCTCTTTTAATTAGCCAGAAAATGGAGATTTTGAAAGCTTAGAAACTTGACCCAACTGAAAAGAAGTAAGAAATGGTGAACCTTGAAAATGACTTCAGGTTTTCTCACTGTGCAGAATATAGTCAAACACTGCTGCAGTTAAATATTTTACCCTTTGTTCTCCCTGCATGATCTTCAATAATAATCTACTTCGTGTTGATATTTACTGCTCTGTTGCTGACAATTACCTGAAAGAGACGTTGGGGTGCTCCACTGGGCTGGAAAAAGTTTAGCTAAATCAGAAAGCAGGTGTAATTAAGCAAGTTTATTCTATATATATATAAAGCTAAGTTGACTCGCACATGCATGATATATATAAAGCTCTTGCTGATGCCAATAGCATGCATATGTTTTGATCCATCGTTATCCATCATGAATTTGGTTGGCACTTGTATTATAGAGAAATGGTGAATAATGATATTAAAATATTTCTTATAGTTAATTTCCTTTCAATGGGCACGAATCCATGCACTGGGCCACTAGAAAATAATAATACAAGAACAAACACTGTCTTTGTGTACTCGCAACTGTAAACCTACTTTTGCCCTACCCTGTTTATATGGGACTTCAGGATATGGATGAAAATGGTCTCAGGGGAAAAAAAAAGTTTGTATTGCTTTGTTGACTACTCCCGTTTTTTGTTGTCTCCATGCTTCTCTGTTCCCCTAAGAGCCTCCTTATAATGTAACTAGAGGTCTGGTACACAAAATTCATGCACTGGGGGGGGGGTCCCTCAGCCCGACCTGCGCCTTCTCGTAGTCCAGGACCCCTTGGGTGATGTCTGCCTGCTAGCTGAGGCCCCACCCCCTGGGGATAGGGCCTAAGCCAGCACTCAGACATCCCTCCTGCAGTCCAGGGCTCTTGCAGTCCAGGACCCCTGCTCCTGACCACCCACCTGCCACAGAGGCGGGAGAGGCTCCCGCTACTGCTGTTCTGCTCGCCCGCCGTGAGCCTGGCTTCTGGCTGAGCTGGGGGGTGTACCACTCAACCAGAAGCCGGCTCACTGCTCCTTAGTGCTGGCCCCACCCCACTTCCACTGATTGGGGATGGGCAATCTGGGGCCACCCATGCCGCTGCCTCTCCAGCCCCTCTGCCCCAGCCTCCCCCACTGGTTGTTCCAGAAGGTCGTTCCAGAAGTTTGTCCTGTAGTCCAGTCTAATTAGCATATTAGCTCTTTGTTATATAGGATGATGTGACAGGCTGTATAATGACCCCCTAAAAATGTCCATATCCTGATGTCTAGAACCTTTGAAGAGAATATGTTACATGGTAAGATAGATTTTGCAGATGTAATTTAGATTATGAGCTTCAAAATAGGCAGGTTACCCTGAATAATTTGGGTGGGCCAATCTCATTCCAGCAGCCCTTTCTCTGGGCTGGAGTCAGGGAGATGCGAAGCAGCAGAAGACAGATGAGATGCCACAGAAGGGAAATAAGGGAGGTCCCAAGACTGAGAGCCACTCAGCATGCTGTTGCTGGTTCTGTGATGTAACATGTGAGGACTGAAAAGAGGCTTCTAGGAGTTAAGGTGTCTAGTAGAAAAGAAAGGGAACTAATCCTACAGTTTTGACACCTTGGTTTTGGTCCAGTGAGACCCATGTCAGGTTTCTGACCTAAAGCAACTGTGAGATAATAATCAGGCTTTGTAAATTACCAAGTTGGTGGCATTCTGATACAGCAGAAATAGAAAATGAATACAGCTGAGGTATAGAACATTCTGTTTGGACTATGAGTCAAGGAAGGGCAAGAAGTGGTAAAATTTCTATCATTTTTTCTTTCCACTTCAACTCCTGGTAATAATGGGTATAAATATAAATAATCCAAAAATCTTTTTCTCAGATACCATGGAGCCTGGTATTAAAACTTGTTCTTTTCATTTTCATTTTATGTCCAGGTTTTTAACTAGAAAATGTCATTATTTCTCAAAGTGCTTTTAAAAATGGTAAATTGAGTTGACTTTCTTTCTCTGCAGAGCAGGAGTTTTCTTTCAACTGGGATATTTTTTATCTTAGTCAATCCTTACCAGGAAACAACAGAATAAGGATTATGTTTACTTTGAGAGGTCTATATTACTGGACCTTTTATGAGTTTTTATATGGAGGGAAGAGGGAAAAGACTTTTGCCTACCTGTATGTTGAAATATATAAAAAAAAAAATGTATTAGTCATGTGAAAGCCACTGGTAAGTCAGGTTAGTTGTGATTCTAACATAATGATGTTTACGCCTGTTCAAGGGAAAGGATTCCAGAATTGAAAAGTCTTTTCCTCTTGGTGCATCTCTTTATTATGTTCCATATTTCAGGCTTTACCATTGTCTACTGCCCTCATGTGGATCTGTTTGTGAGGATTAAAAACAACAGCTTAATTAAAGATAATACTTAAGTCAATAACTTCACCTTTTCTCCTTTTGCCAGTAATCTGTTTAGTTTATGTTCAGGAAGATAAAATACACTTCATTTTTGGATAATTTCTTTTCAACATCAAAGATGAAAAATTTATCTGAAAGGAACACTCTGTCCTAGACAAAATTTCATCAGAAACTTATGAAAATAACTAGCAATCCTACTGAGCTTAGGGCAGAGGCTAAACTTTCTTTCATTGATTGAATTTAAATTAAATACATTTTGTTGATTAGATGTTTTTGTTGTTGTTACATTCAAATAAATGAAGCTATCTTGACTAACAATGCATTTTTAAATCAAACTTATAAAATTGCTTTGTATTAAGAAGAACATAATATTTAAAATGCTACATGCTTAACCTAAAGTAAAAATAGAATTACAGATATTGTTAGAGTGAGATGAATTCTAACGATTTAGGTTATGTTTATCTAATTTCTTTTGATAATAGCTTTCATGTTTTAATAGGCGTGTTTCATTTCATGTTGATTCCAGAGCCTAGTCCATTGATTACCTCAGTGTTTAAAAATAATAGCTTAAATAGTTTATTATTCTATATAATTGTTCTATTGTCAGAAAAAATTGTTTAGAATTCCCTCATGTTAACTGCAGATAAAGCTTTTTTATTGTGACTCCATGGTTTAAGCTAATAGAATCCAAACCCATGCATATTTTTAGATGTTATATTTTTTAATTTTTATTATTTTTAACCTGGTTATAAGTATAACACATCATCATTCTAAAAAGTTTGGGGAAACTTTATAAAGAAGATAAAAACCATCACTTATGGCCCTGGTCAATGTGGCTCAGTAGTTTGAGTGTCATCACTTGCACCAAAAGGTGGCAGGTTTATCCAGGTCAGGGCACATACCCAGAGGACAGGTTTGTTTCCTGGTTGGGGTGTGTATGGGAGGCAACCAATCAATGTTTCTCTCTCTCTCTCCCTCTCCTCTTCCTTTCTGTCTCTCAAAATCAATTAAAAAAAATCACCTATGCCAAGCTGGTGTGGCTCAGTGTTGAACATCAACCTATGAACCAGGAAGTCATGATTGGATTCCTGGTCAGGGCACATGCCCAGGTTGTGGGCTTATTACCAGTAGGTGGTATGCAGGAGGCAGCAGATCAATGATTCTTTCTCATCATTGATGTTTCTCTCTCTCTCTCCCTCTCCCTTTCTCTCTGAAATCAATAAAAATATATTTTTAAAAATCACCATCAATAAAATGTTAATATTTTGGGGGATATTTCTTTTAAGACTTATTATGCATATGTAATGGGATACATTTTGAAAGAAAATTAATATATTTTCATACACTTCTTATCATAAGATCTACCTCTTAGTTAATCCAAGGGCTTCTTTTACCTGGAGGAAATGTATGATTGTTATAGGAATGTATAGAAAAAGGAAGAATGATACACTTTTGATGTTCAAAATAAGATTTTCAGAAAATCTTCAAAGCTAGTCTTCATAAAAGAATGATTTTTCTAAATTTATTTTAGCTCATATTTAACCTATCAAGGGGAAGATCATGGTGTTTTTTTTTTTTAAAGCTGAAGAAAATACTTTGTCTTTCATTAAGACAAGATTCTAGAATTGGGAAGAAGTTGAGAATGTTACCAAGGAAATGTAGGAACATGAGAAGGACATGAGAGAAAATAAAAGAAGAAAAAGAAATGGAGGTGATCAGGATCCATACCTAATTATGTCCCTTCATTTCCCTGGCTCCAATCCAAGGCAAGGGCTAAGCTCAAAATGGGTGGGGGCAGGGAGTTGAGGAAAGCACTGAGGGTGGTTGGAATTAATCTAAAATTGGATAGTCTTTTAAGGAGACAGAACTGTGAGCTGAGACAAAGTTGTGAGCTTAGGCAGGGAGAGAGGGAGTGTACATAGTTCATATTTAAGACTTGTTTAGTTTCTCTATGGTGCTGTGCTGAAATTAGTGCCAGTATATGAACAAGGCCAGGCCATTGTCTGGATGAACTGGACACATAGCGGAAACTACATATGGGTCAGGGGGTGGTTGGAATACAGTATATGGTAAAGCTTAAAATTTCATTTTAGCCAATGGTTATTTATCTGAAGGCCATGTCAACAGGAAAGGCTCCTGAGAAAAGATTGAAGGGGTAAAAAGGTCATGAGTTACATCTGTGATATCAGTTACATTGTCTGTTGACATCAACCTTAAATGCTAAAATGAGAGCCAGGTAAACAAGGGGTATTGTTATTGAGCCCAGAGTAGCCACTGACCATCTTGCTGAGGTAATGACCTTCTTCTTCTGTTCAACAAGGTCACATGAGCTTTTTGGCCACATTCATCTGAACATCATCTTGAAGTGAGCAGGAATACGATGAAGCACATGATATGTACAAAATATGTATACATCTATTGAAATATGATTATATAAGAATGCACACAGAGACACATGCACAGTCATACAAAGGAAATCCTACTATTCTATCTAATATTATAAATTTTATTTTCTTTTTTCAAGAATAAAGTTTAATATTATACATTTAAAAGTGTTATGTTTGGCCGAAACCGGTTTGGCTCAGTGGATAGAGCGTCGGCCTGCGGACTCAAGGGTCCCAGGTTCGATTCCGGTCAGGGGCATGTGCCTTGGTTGCGGGCACATCCCCAGTAGGGGGTATGCAAGAGGCAGCTGATCGATGTTTCTCTCTCATCGATGTTTCTAAGTCTCTATCCCTCTCTCTTCCTCTCTGTGGAAAATCAATAAAATATATTTAAAAAAAAATAAAAGTTTTATGTTTGTATTAGAAAATATAACATAAATAATTATAAAACATATATTTAGCAGGGGTGGGGAAGTTGTTTTTTTTTTCTGCCAAGGGCCATTTTGATATAACATCATTTGCAGGCCATAAAAAATTATCAACTTAAAAATTAGCCTGCTATATTTGGTCAAACATTTAAATAACTCACCTCTAATGCCTGGGCAAGGCCAGATCAAAGGACTTATTGGGCCTTATATGGCCCTGGGCCACACATTCCCCACCCCTGATTTATGGAATAAAATCACACTTCAGAAACCTACAATACATTGCTTCTTAGTCATAATCCTCTTTCTACTCCAAGAAGTATGCACTAACATGCCTTTATAAAAAGTATTATTTTATTGTTATGTGTACTTCAACACCTATATATATTTCCCTAAACAATATGGTATTGTTTTGCTTCTCTTGTTCTTTATATAATACAATTATGCTGTATGTATTATTTTTATCTCCTTTTTTTAGTAAAACATTTCAAAATTATTTAATCCATTGTATCCCATGAAGTTATAGCTCATTATTTTATAAGTACACTAGAGGCCCGGTGCATGAAATTCATGCAAGGGGTGTGTGTGTGTGTGTGTGTGTGTGTGTGTGTGTGTGTGTTTCAGCCCAGTCTGCACCCTCTCCAATCTGAGATCTCTCTCACAATCCAAGACTGCTGCTTCTCAAATGCTTGAATGCCTGCCTGATTGCCTCTAACCACTTCTGCCTGCCAGCTTGATCACCCCCTAACTGCTCCCCTGCCAGCCCAATTGTCCCTAACTGCCCTCCCCTGCTGGCCTGGTCACCCCCAACTGCCCTCCCCTGCAGGCCTGGTCACCCCTAACTGCCCTCTCCTGCTGGCCTGGTTGCCCCTAACTATCCTCCCCTGCAGGCCTGGTCGCCCCCAACTGTCCTCCCCTGCTGGCCCAGTCACCCATAACTGACCTCCCTTGCCAGCCTGATCACCCCCAACTGCCCTCCCCTGCAGGCCTGGTCCCTCCCAACTGCCCTCCTCTGCAGGCCTTGTCCCTCCCAACTGCCCTCCACTGCAGGCCTGGTTGCCCACTACTGCCCTCCCCTGATGGCCATCTTGTGGTGGCCATCTTGTGTCCACATGGGAGCGGCCATCTTTGACCACATGGAGGCACCCATCTTGTATGTTGGAGTGATGGTTAATTTGCATATTACCTCTTTATTATATAGGATAGTATATTATATGACTATATCACAATTGTATTTATTTTCCTACGGATAACATGTGGGTTATTTGCAGTACTTTGCTATCACAAAACTTACTGCTCTGATCATTCTTGAATATATATCCTAAGCATCACAGTATGGATTTCTCTAGAGTACATAATGTAGGTGTATCACAGAGTATGCATATTTTCCACTTCATTAAGAATGCCAAACAATTTAGCAAATAGATGAGACCAACCAAATCATGTTTAGTAGTTTAATTTTTTTTTTTACTTGAATAGATACTATGTTGTTTGTGTATCTATTTGTTTAGCTAGGCATTTAGGTTGTTTTTTTTTTCTTTTTTTTTATGATTACATATAATGCTACAATGAATTTCTTTTTCCACTTTATTATTTTTTTATTTTATTTATTTTTCACCAATATTCAATCATTTTTATTTTTCAATTACAGTTGACATACATTATTATATTAGTTTCACGTGTCTAACCACTAGTTTCAGGGATGGTTAGACATTACGTGTTTTACTAGGTGATCATCCTGATAAATCTCTCATCCTGACACCATACTTAGTTATTAGAATATTATTGACTATATTCCCTTTGCAGTATTTTATATCCCCATGACTATTCTGTAACATCTGATTTATACTTCTTAATCCCTTCTCCTTTTCACCCATGTTCCCAACTCCCCTCCCATATAGCAACACCAAAATGTTCTCTGTATCTATGAGTTTGTTCTGCTTATTGGTTTATTTTGATTTTTTGATTCAATTATTGATAGATATGTATTTATTAGCATTTTATTGTTCATATTTTCTCTTTTCTTTTTCTTCTTGAAAAAGACCTTTTAATGTTTCATATAATACTGGCTTGGTGGTGATGAATTCCATTAGCTTTTATTTTTCTGGGAAGCTCTTTATCTGCCCTTCAATTCTAAATGATAGCCTTGTTGGGTAGAGTAATCTTGGTTGTAGGTCCTTGCTTTTAATCACTTTGAATATTTCTTGCAAATCCTTTCTGGCCTGCAAAATTTCTGTTTAGAAATCAGCTGCTTTTAAGTCTCTCTGTCTTTAATCTTTGGCATTTTAATTATGATATGTGTTGTTGTGGGCCTCTTTGGGTTCATCTTGTTTGGGACTCTCTGAGTTTCTTGGACTTGTATGTCTATTTCCTTCACTAGGTTAGGGAACTTTTCTGTCATTGTTTTTTTTTTTTTTTTCAAATAGGTTTTCAATTTCTCTCTTTCTCTCTTCTGGCACCCCCATGATGCAAATGTTGGTATGCTTGATTTTATCCTAGAGGCTCTTTACACCATCCTTTTTTTTTTTTTTTTTTTTGGAGGGGACGTGGGGGTGTTCTATTTTCTGTATGCTATTCTGATTTGGTGTTTTTTGCTTCCTTATATTACAAAGCAGTGATTTGATTCTCTTTTTCATCTATTCGACTGTTGATTCCCTGTAAATTATTATTTATTCCAGTTAGTGTATCCTTCACTTCTAACTGGCCCTAGTAGATTGCTTGTCTCCATTTTGTTTAGTTCTTTTCTGGAGTTTTGTTCTGTTCTTTAATTTGGAACATGCTTCTTTGTCTTCTCATTTTGGCAGCTTCCCTGTGTTTGTTTCTTTGTATTAGGTAGAATTTGCTGTCTCCAAGGCTTGGTACAGTCACCTAATGTAGTAGATGTTTTGTAGAGTTCAGTAGCACAGTCTCCCCAATCACCCAAGTTGGGTACTCGAGGTGCACCCCTCATGTTGTCTGTGTATACCCTCCTGTTGTAGTTGAGCCTTCATTGCTGTTGGCATGCCAATGGGAGGGATTTGCCCCCATGCCGATCAGCTGCAAGGTCTGCCTGTAACCACCAACTACTGACCTCAACCACCATGGAGGATCAGCTGTGCAGGGGCCTACCCCACAGAGCAGGACTTACTTCAGCGGAGCTCTGGTGACCACTAAGTCTGTCCTTTGAGTGTGTCACCTGTGGAGGTGGTTGGGTGGTAGTGCTTCGACATCATCTGAAGTTGCCCGCATGACATACTGTCTCTGGGACCACCCAGGAGGTGCCAGACAAGGTTAGCCATTGCCTGTATCTGCTCTGGGCCACCCATATGAGCTACAAAGTGATGGGCAGAGGGCTGCTAATTTTGCTGGGCTTGGAGGTACCCAAGTGAGGCCAAGCTGTGAACCAAGTCTAGCTAGCCCAGCTACTGCCAGTTCAAGGCCTGGGGCCATTTAGAGAGGTATGGGTAATGCTAAGTGCAGATGTTGCTTGTTTTAGAGATTTTAGGAAAATCTGAAGCATGAGCCAAGACTGGCCATTTGTATGGAAAAGCCACTGAAAATAACTTGTGTGGGCCTGAAAGTTGGGTGGGGCAAGGCCTCAGGAAATCACCAGGGTGGCTCAGACAGTATGAGCTAGGTTGATGGAGTCCAGATATGGCACTTTTCTGCCAGCTCTATAGGGGAGGGCTCATCAAAGGAACACTGGCCTCTGCCAGCACTTCTGTCAAGGTGAAACTCTTGCCCTGATGCCAGATAATTCAGTTCATCCCTTTATGCCTCTGGTGCCTTTAAAGCTGCTGCCCCAGTGCTGAAACTCAAGGGAATGAGTCTGAGTAGGTCTGTGTGGGGCCCTTTAAGAGGAACTGCCTGGGACTCCAGCAGCCCTCCATCTCCCTCAGCGACAATCCTTGTTGCTTTTCTCCAGCCAGAAGTTATGGGAGTTCTCTTCCTGACACTAGAGCCTTGAGATGAGGGTCTGGTGTGGGCCTGGGACCCCTTGCTCCTCAGGAGAGACCTCTGCAGCTGAGATATTCCGTCCAAATTTTATCCAACACATGTGAGTATTGGACCACCCAGTTCCTCGATTCCTACCCAAGTCTCCACCTCTCCTACCTGCCTCACTGTGGTTTATTTGTAATTCCATAGTTGTAGGACTTCCATTCAGCCCAGTTTCAGGCAGTTCTGAATGATGATTTTTCTGTAGTTTAGTTATAATTTTGATGTGGCTGGGGGAGAAGGCAAATACTGTGTTTACTTACATCACCTTGTTGCCTGGAAGTCCTTTGTTCAGTTTACACGGTGTCAAAGTTTCCATTTATTTTTCTTAAAATATTCAGATTTTTAAATTATTTGATCAAGAGTTTGCTCATTTGTGTGGTTCTTGATAAAATATTATGTTTAAACTAGAGGCCCGTTGCATGAAGATTCGTGCAATAGGCCTTCCTTTCCCTGGCTGCCGGCACCAGTTTTCTTCTGGCATCCGGGACCCAGGCCTTCGCTCTGGCCACTGCCTTAAGTCTTCGCTCCAGCCAGAGCGCTGCTCCTGTAGCTCCCTCTGCCCCTGCCCTCTCCCTCATAGCAGGTGTCCTGCCCCACCCTGCAGCTCTGCGCCTGCATGCATGCTGCCCAGATGCCTGGAGTGACTGAGGGGTGGGGCTGCCGCCATCTTTGTCGGGTTAGTTTGCATACTCACTCCTAATTGGCTGGTCGGCATTGCGAAGTGATGGTCAATTTGCATGTTTCTCTTTTATTAGTGTAGATGTGTTTTTATTTATAATACTTTGCATATATCTCAGCCACCTTGTAAAGTATAGTGCTGTTAATGAAAGTCAGTTTATAATAACATCAAAGGAAAGAGATTTGGCAGAATCAAGTATACTATTTGTATGTTTTCTTTTATATATCAACTATTTCTTATAACGGAAGTGTTTCCCAGTTTCCTGGAATAGTAGACATGCTTTTTCTATTTAAATTATTTTCCTTAGAACATTGAAATTGTTAGTCTGAAAACACTTTTTTTTTTTATTGTACATAATTTCTGGGATATCTTTTTTTCAAGAAAAAAAGTCTCATGTTAAAATGTCTAAGAATCCTGTTCTGATGCACAGAAGTGTCAAGAATTTATTTTTTTATGACTAGAGCTAAGCAAAACAATAGATGTAAAATATGTTTATATAAATAATTATATTTCTAGGTGAAATTTTAGGGCTGCCAAAATACATTGACGTATACCTGGAAAAAAAAGGAAAATTCAATTTTCAAATATATATCAAATGTGCAGTTATTTAGTATTAGTTTAAAATGACATTTGGCTTTTCTTTTTTAATTTATTGAGGTGACATTTGTTACTAAAATTATATAGGTTTCAGGTGTACAATTCTATACTATATCTTCTGTATATTGTATTGTGTATTGACCACCCCAAGTCAAATCTCCTTCCATCACCATTTCTTTCCCCTTTACCTTATTTTACCTCTGCCTCAGCCCTCTTTTCCTCTGGTAATTCCATGCTGTTGTCTATATCTATGAGGTTTTTTTTTTTCCGTAACCCTTCACCTTTTTCAACCAGTCCCCTCTACTCCTCCACTCTGACAGCTGTCAGATTGGCTATTCTTAAACATATTTTAAAAGTTTAATAGGCACATATTTTCTGTGAAATTCCCTGAGGTTTTATTTCAAAATATTTTTCCCTTCAAATGCAGTTATTTTTAAAGGGTTAACCATGCAGAAAAGTAAGCTGTGACTCAAGAATAACCATGCTGGGAATTAACCTCCAAGGGAAAGGTAAATCTACGGAGACTGTACAGGATGGAGCTGCGCTAATGCCAGTCCATTTTATTTGGATTGAATTGCCTACAATGAGAGCTGAGTTAACCAGAGGCCTCAAGTTCTTTCTTTCTTTCCTTTTTAGTAGTGGCCTGACTGATTTGATTTCAAGTCACTTGGGGTTTTAAGAAACAAAATCCTCCCCCATTAAAACTGCATGGTGTTTATGACCACCACTGGGATGGTTTAAAAAACAATGATAAAAGTCAACTTATGAAAAATAAAGCTGGCTAATTACAGCAAATGGGCTTAATTTAAAAACCACAGGTGCCTCTTTTATAAGCTTTTGTTGAGCTCTTGCCCATAGCATGTTTATACGACAAGGTTTAAGTTGAAATTTTTGCTCTGGCCAGCTTTAAATGGGAAACATTTGGTTCACCTCTGTTTACAGTTCAGACCATATATGATGTCATAGAAATGATAAAACCTGGGAAAGCTTGGTTCTGCCTTCAGGAACATTGCATCTGATTCATTATTTATGGAATTTAAATGAAATGATATCAATGAATGCCCTGGCAAAGAACCCATTTGCCATCTATTTTGTTTTAAGTAGAACTATAATGAGACTTTCTAGTTCATAGTATTTTACTTTTAGAAATCCGTAATATGAGAAGCATTAAGATATATTTAGTGAAAATATTTTTTTTCTGTAATAGCTTTGGGTACAGTTGATATCCATAAGTTTATAAATAAGATGTGTGTAATTTTATATTCTAGGACCTAAAACATTTCCTCAAGTATATATATACATTTTTTTGCATTGACATTTCATTTGCAAGTTTATTTAATTTGGTTATTTTAGTGATGTTCATCTCTTACAAGTATGATATATTTTATTCAGAAGACCCTGTAATCTCCAGAAATGAAAATATCAGTTTTACTCTTTGCCTAACTCCTGACACATATATTCTCTTGATATATTTTTCATGGATGTGATAAGCTTTTAAATCTTCTACCCTAGGTGCTTAGAGTTTATGTTGGTTCTTGAGGTCCTTGTGTTTCTAAATCAAGCAGGCATCTAATCTTGTCCTTGAGTAGTTAGAACTTCTGGGCTATAATAAAAGATTTAGACTACCAGGTAGAATTATTTAGAGAGAATCAAGGAGGAAGCTAATGAACCCCAAAGATTACCCTCTTGAAATTAATTCAAAGCAGCAGAGAGACCAGCAAAAATAGGAATTAAATGTTGCCAATTATGTTTTAATACAAATATTATATCATAAACGAATCACCTAAACTTCTCTAAATAACACCATTTCAGATAGCTTTGAATCTGTGCATAGATTAGAATGAGCTATGAACTCCCATATGTAATCATAGGTAGGCATCTATTCACTTCTTATATTTATCAGGGAAAAATTAATGCAAACCATATTGGTTTATCTTTCATATTAGTTTTATGGTTGTGTTTGGAAAGCATATGTTATATCCCAGAACAAGACCCTTAGTTCCTCATCTATTAAATCAAGCTGACAATCCTCTCTTGTAGAGTTCTTGGTGGAGTTGCAGGGACTCTGTAAATGGTATAATTAATGTTGTTTTTATATTCATATATACATCTATAGCATTTCTTATTTAAAAATATCACTCTTCTTTGCAAAACTATTTTCTTTATCAACAGTGGTTAATTACACAATCTTTGGGGCTCACTCAAACATGAGCATATATCAATGACAACTGGTATGACCCAGATTCTATTGTATTTTCAGGAAAATTATATGTAACTTTATATCCATCAAAAGATATTTCCATTTATTATTATTTTATACTTTTAAAAGTATAATCCTGACAATTGAAGAAAAGTAAATAGAAAATTTCCCCATTATCAAATTAATCATCATCTTAATAGCTAGTTTATTTAACACCTAGTACACTGAAAATGGTATACATAATAAACATTATTGCTAACCCTTACAGCACAAATACTACCCTAATTTTTGATATGATTAAAGTGAGAGTTGAGGAGGTTATGTAATTTGTCCAAAGTGACCAAAACATGAACTAAATACAGGTTTCTCTGACTCCTGTTACCCAATTTATTCTAGAAATGCAGTCATCATCTTTCTTTGAGGCTAGCTCAGTTAGCCAACTGTTGTGTACAGATTTTTAAGCCTAGAGCTTGGTTACCTGTATTTGGAAAGTTTAAAAATAACTTAATGTTGCTTAATCTTTTCTGTGCTTCTGTTGCTACAAAAATATTAAGTTGATTCAGTTTTTGTTTTGTTTTCATGGCATTTGAGCACAAGTTAGAAGGCAGTACTGGGGTAAATAAGTGACTATATATCAGAAGGACATGCCAGGCAGAGAGCCACCATGGGTAAAAATTCAGTGAGGTAGGGGAAATTTTTATGCACTTTTTTCCTTTTACTTTTCATAAAATAAAAAAATAAAAGCCAGAATTTCAGCGTTATATATAGATGGCAAAGAACCCATTTGCCATCTAATTTGTTTTAAGTAGAACTATAATGAGACTTTCTAGTTCATAATATTTTACTTTTAGAAATCTATAATATGAGAAGCATTAAGATATATTTAGTGAAAATAATTTTCACTAAAATTATTATTATATATATACTGTATATATATTATATATATATCTAAAATTATATTTATAATTTTAATTAAAATATATTGCAAGATCTTAGTTACTTACATGATTTAGTAGACTTTGGAAAAGACAACATGGCTCAGTGGTTGAGCATCGACTTATGAACCAGGAGGTCACAGTTTAATTTCCAGTCAGGGCACATGCCTGGGTTACATGCTTGATTCCATGTGTGGGACCTGCAGCAGGCAGCTAATCAATGATTCTCCCATCATCATTAATGTTTCTATCTCTCTGTCCCGCTCCCTTCCGCTCTGAAATCAATACAAATATATAAAAAAGATAAAAAGACACTACCATTCAGAAAGTGGAAGAATTACTGTAGCAGTTCTCAAATTCTGCTGGATAAATATTAAACTGTACCTCTGCCCTGAAGATAAGAAATATTCCTGGTTTAGGACACATTTTTGCATCTGCTGTAGCTCTCCAATCCATTGTTTTCCATGGCTCTTAGCTCTTCCTTCTAGAAATTCCCTTAATTTATATTGTCCTCTTGGCCTCATCTAAAGTTTATTGAAGAATATCTTTTCTTTAGATGCTGGACAATATCCCATCCATAAATGTTTGGGGTATCAAAATTCCCCCTTAAAGGTTGAATGTTTGTTAATAATAATTCAGTTTTATCATACAGGGTAATAAAAGACATGTTGGTTTTATTATTCATGCATCAATATATGATTAATTTGATATTTCTGTTTCTTATAGACTAAAATATTTTCCCATAAATATTTAAGATTAATTAAAGTTACTCAGCAGAGAAAGAGAGATATGAGAGAGGCACACCAATTGGTTGCCTTCTGTATGTGCCTGGACTGGAGCCGGAGATGGCACCTACAAAACAGGTACATGCCCTTGACCAGGAATCGAACCCACAACCCTTGAGTGTATAGGCTGATGCTCTAACCACAGAGCCACACCAACCAGGGCAAGATGATTCATCTATTGAAATGGAAGTGGACAAAGGATTTATGAGAATATACTTAGAGCTTATTACTAAATTTTTAAGTGAAAAAATTAAAGTTTAGTTTTCAACGTATCTAAACATTTTGATTTTCATTTGATATGCAAAGATTTTCATTGCTGAGCTAAACAATAATCTGAATTCTTCGATAAAAATCTACCATCAGAAATAGCAGAAACAAATAAGTATTGATTGGATATACTAAATCAATTATCCTGTCTCAGAATAGGACGGGAAAATAATTACTTTGGGGAATTATACTCTGGCCTCATAGAGCACAGTGTGATTGTCACATTTAGCCCACTTTTCTGTATTTCATGTATTGTCAGGCAGATCTCCTTGAGGTTATAACTTTCCAGTTATGATTTGTGCAGAGTAACAACTTTATCTGTTTTTGGTAACTCATCTCTAAGTATGAAATATAAAGTGTGACTTCAGCACAAAATAGTATTTTACTTTTGCCATATATTAAAATATACACCCAGGTAATCAGTTGTAATTTGATTTTTGAAATGATTATTCTTAGAATCAGCATTTCTTAGTGGATAAGACAGCAATGATGGCACTATGAATAAAGACTGTGTGTGCTACTGCTGTATTTATTCACTATAACATTCATAACCAATGGTAAATAGAAAACACAGAGATCAATCATAAGGTATTATAAATTATAAGAACATTTAAATAATATTATCAGATAAACCAAAGAGTACAATCTATAGATCTGGGATTCTTTTTTTTTAAGCCTATTTACTTATTTACTTTTTGTTAATCTCACTGGAAGATATTTTTCTATTGATTTTTAGAGAGACTGGAAGAGAGGGGGAGAGACAGAGAGAAATATAGATGTGAGAGAGACACATCAAAGGTTGCTTCCCGCATGACCCAACCAGGGTTGGAGATCAAGCCTGTAACCAAGGTATGTGCCCTTGACTGGAATCGATCCCTGGACCCTTCAGTCAGCAGGCCAACACTCTACCCACTGAGCCAAACCAGCCAGGGCAAATATGGATTCTTGATACCTAAAGAGACATGGCTGGATTGAGATAAAGAATTAGAGAGGAAGGCTGGAGGGTATGGACAGGTACAAGGGCTGTACAATTTAAACTCTGGATGGAGGAGTGAAAGGGTTTCTTCACCCTTAGTAACTCCTAAGATTAGGAATCTAGATAATATACCTGGGCCATTCCTCCAAGCTTGTCTTTTGTATGGCATGCTCACCAGTCTTATTCTATACTAGACACCCGGTGCACGAAAATTTGTTCACTTGGGGGTCCCTCAGCCCAGCCTGCACCCTCTCACAGTCTGGGACCCCTCGGGGGATGTCCACCTGCCAACTTAGGCCTGCTCCCTGGGGGATCAGGCCTAAGCTGGCAGTCAGACATCCCTCTGGCAGCCCGGAAGCCCTTGGGGGATATCCAACTAACGGCCTAGGCCTGCTCCCTGGGTTGGACATCTTTAATGCTGCCGTGGAGGCGGGAGAAGCTCCTGCCACCAACGCTGCACTGGCCAGCCATGAACTGGCTTCTGGCTGAGCGGCACTCCCCCTGTGGAAACACACTGACCACCAGGGGGCAGCTCCTGCATTGAGCGTCTGCCCCCTAGTGGTCAGTGCGCATCATAACGACTGGTCGTTCCTGGTGGTTCTGCTGTTAGGGTCAATTTGCATATTACCTTTTTATTATATAGGACAGTGACTTATTGCATGAGTCACATGGCTTGCTCTCTCTGAAGTAAGTCCCATTTTCTTCTGTGTGTATATATAAAAGTCTTTTGTTGTAAATGAGAGTTAAAAGATTTCTAATGCAACTATGCTTAGAAAAGACAGCACTTTTATATGACATGGTTTTATTACTGGTTCGTGTGGGATTTGTTTTTGTTTTGAAGCTTAAGTTAAAAGGAGGATTACATACATTGAATTTGTGAAATGAGGGATATTTGCATAAAGGAAGAGTGGGTTTACAAAAGACAAGATTCACATTCAGTTGCATCTGGGTTCCTGTAGAAATTCAACAGGTCTATAGGAAGCCAAATATGAAAGAATTTTAGCCTTGTAGAACCAAAACAGATAGGTCTTTATTAGATATAATAGTTTTTGCTTGCTTTTAACTAGTCTCACACCATATAAAGACATTTGATGCCAGGGATTTGTCAATGTATAAAAGAATTTGTTATACAGATTTCATCCTAAAACCGTATTTTGTTTTGCATATCTAATGAAGTGAAAATGAGACACTTTTGTCCTTCTGTCAGCATAACAGGCTTCTGAATATTTTCTAATCCCTCACACATTGACTATAAAATAGTTATTTACAAGGTAAGAATACACTATCCCAAATGACCACAATTTGAAATGCAAATGTATAAGTACCTAATGTATAAGAACAGATAACTTTAGCGTTAGAAAGGGCTATCTCTGAATTGGTAATTTATGGTGGATAAGCCTCAGTTTCCATATACCATAATATACATAGTAGCCACTTCACACAGTTTTAATGAATATTAATGATAAGATACACATGCAGCACAGAGTAAATGCTTACTAAATGTTAATGAAGAAGGATCCTGCCAACAATAAAGCAGAGGGTTTCTTGCCTTTTTAAAAAAACATCACCTGAGGATATGTTTTATTGATTTTAGAGAGAGAGATGAGAGAGAAACATCGATGGAATGTCTCCCACAAGCTCCCTGATCTGGATCAAACCTGCAACGTAGGTATGTGCCCTGAGTGGGAATTGAACCTGAAACCTGTTGGTGTACAGGACAACACTCCAACCAACTGAGCCATCTGACCAGGGCAATTTTCTTATTAGAGGTGGTAACTTTGATAAGTGCATTGAGGTGGTGTCTGCTACGCTCCCATTGTAATTTAGTCTTTTCTCCTTTGAAATTAATAGTTTGTTGGGAAGAATTTTGATACCTATTTTATTCAACGGTTTCAATTTATTACTACTACTGATTTCAGTTATCAGAGTTAAATAACTAAGGAATTTTTGAGTGTATATACACTGAGTGGCCAGATTATTATGACCACCTGACGTTTGTAGGCAAATTAGCCATACACTGCACCATATGGGATATGGAAGCCGAAGGCCTGTTCGAACACCTTTGCTGTTTGCAGTTACCAAGATAAAACGTCTCCAATTCACACAGGAACACAAGGATTGGACAGTCGAGCATTGGAAAAAAGTCATGGGGTCCGATGAATCACGTTTCCAGTTGCATCATGCAGATGGCAGAGTGAGAATTTCGCGGAAACAGCATGAAAGCATGCACCCCACATGCATGAGTACAACCCTTGAAGCTGGTGGGGGCAGTGTTATGGTTTGGGGCATGTTTTCCTGGCATGATTTGAACCCTTTAATTCGTGTGGAACAACGTCTGAATAGCACAACATACCTAAGTATCCTTGCTGATCAAGTTCATCCTATCATGTTGATGGTGTATCCCAACGGAGATGGCTTCTTCCAACAAGACAATGTGTCATGCCATGGTGCTCGTATTGTGCAGGATTGGTTTCAAGAACATGAGGGGGACTTTACCTTGCTTCGGTTGTCCCCACAATCACCAGATCTCAATCAAATTGAGCATTTGTGGGACAAAGTTAAAAGAGCCATCAGGCAGCTGGTTCCACAACCACCAAATCTCATAAAACTGGACAGTGCTATTCATCAGGCATGGTGTCAGATTCCTCGCATCACCTTTCAACATCTCGTGGAGTCAATGCCAAGA
>NC_137072.1:79217828-79229553 GCF_951640355.1 Cnephaeus nilssonii | reverse complement strand
GTAAAATAAATATAAGCTATGAGTGTTGTGTATTTGTTCAATATTTATTCTTTATGTATGTATATATATATATATATATATATACATACATAAAGAATATATATATATATAGTTTATTATAATGCTACATAGTATTGATTAAAAGAAGTATAATTTTGCTTTAATTGAACTGTAATCTATTTTGGTGTGTGTGTGTGTGTACTTTTTTACATTACTATTACAATACTACTTTTTTTACATTCTTCCCTAAACTATAAGAGCTGGAATCTTAAAATCCTGGAAATATGGGAACTTCTTTCCCCACATCCTTTGCCAGAAAGGTTATTGTTTAATGAGTGCTTGTTTAAGGGAGGATTAAGAATTTGGATTATATTCTCTGTGAAATGAGAACCCATTTTATAATTTTAATCAAAGGTAAAATATAATAAAATTTACCTTTGAAAATTAATATTTTTGGCTAAGAAGAAATAACTTTAAATGATAAGTGTATAAGCAGAGGACTACTAGGAAGCTTGTTTTAGATGAGGTAAGATGTAGTGCTGTCTTGGACTAGGATAGTGGAAGTTAATATAGAAAGAAGTAAAAGGCTATTTTATATATTTCAGGCTAATTTATCTACACCCAATAATATCGCTAGCTTAAGACAAGTAACATTTATTTTTTACATTGTAGTCCAATAGACATAAGTAAAAGCTTGGAAAGTCTTTCACATAGTCACTATGGAACTGAAGTTCTGATTTGAATGGCCCATCATGTCTTTGAATATCTTGGCCTCTTCTTCATTAAGTAAAGCATAGGAAAGAAAATATAAAGAATCTCCGATGGCTCCACTAATATGTGGAATCTAATTAAACCAACCAAACAAAGAAAACAAACAAAACAAATACAGACTCATAGAAAGAGACCAAAGGGATGGTTATCAGAAAGGACTAGGTGAGGGGGAGGGGTGTGTGAAAAGGGGAGGGAAGTATAGTCAATAATATTGTGAAGTTTGCAAGATGCCCGATAATTACTCGAATTATCTATGGGGTGGTCACACTGTAAAGTGTAAAAATGTTGGATCATTATACTGTACAGTTGAAACTAATATAACCAACATAAAACTGTATACCAACTATACTTAAATAAATTTTTAAAATTACAATTAAAAATAGCATGTAACTACATGGGGAAATGTTTGATACAGTGTTAAATAAAGAGAAAAGAATATAGAGATGTGTATACCCTACAGTTACAACTACTTAATAAATTGCTGTGAAAAAACCTTGGAAGAAAGTATACCAACATGTTCAAAGTACTTGTATTTAGATGGTGAGATCTTAAGGGAGTATTGTTGTTTTTTCTCCTCTTCCTTTTTCCACAATGTTATAATGTATTATTAATAATATGTTTATAAATACTTGAAATTTTGAAAATAATAAAGTACTTTATCATAAAATATAATCACATTGTTAGTTGTCTTTTTTATTAATAGACCATTCCAGAAAGTAGTTCATTTTCATTTATGCTCACTTTCCATTGCCTAAGAACTTAGTCACTTGGCCCCATCTGCTTGCAAAGAAGGCTGAAAAATATAATTAATTTGAATTCCTAGGAGGAAATGGAAATGATTTTGGGAATAATTATATAATATTTTCCATAGGAAGAGAATAAAATGCATTCAGCTTTGAATACATTGAATTATTTACATTAAAAAACAAAAACAAAATAGTAGTAAGTGGATGTTGGCTAGAGAGACATTGTTAATCCACAGAGAAACTTGGCTTAGAGTTAGAGTTTGGGAAAGTTTGGAAAAGAGTTCATAAAAAAGATAGAAACCAAAGTAGATTTATTTAAACCTAAGAAGACATTAAAGACATATTTTTGTAGATATTTCACATTATAAGAGCATTATCAAGAAGAAATATAAAATAGCAGGAGAATACATGTGGTATTTAAGGAACGATTACTTCTATAATTCAGTTAAACAATAAAATATGAGTTGACTTTGGAAGGACAGACTTTAAAAATAGGTGCATCATATAATAGAATTACTTGAATTACAAAAATGAAGAGTATGAAATTTATATCAGCAATTGGAATATATCAAAAGCTTTATGAAGCAGTATGACAAGATGGTAATGATATTATGAGTAGGTTACTATGGAAACAAGGGAAACTTCACTAAGTTAAAAGTCTGCTTTTAGAGAGTCATTTAAATATAATGGATACAAATGATAATGTATATCTTAAGACAGTAAGGAACACTTACAAGACACATAAAGGAAATACAAAGGGAAAATTGGTGGGAAGAAATGACCCAAAGTAGAACCAGTATAACAAAAATATAAAAAAATAATCACCAAAGGAATAATACCAATATTAGAAAATGAGAAGTTATGAAAAGTCATTTAAACATATCAAAATTAAAATGGTAGATCTACAAAAGCTTGATTTTCATTAATTTGGGGGAGATAGGTAGAATACGCATGTATAAAATAATTTCCAATTTTATCTATTGGAAATTAAATAGATTAACAAAAATAACATATATGTTTTGGTCATAATAAGTCAAAGCAACCTATTATGGAAAAATTACCCTAAAGTTTTCACCAAATGTCTCTATAGCCTTTTACCTGCAGTGTCTGTGTAGGATGTGATACACATTTTTCCTTCTGATCAGACCTTGCCACCACTATAGCCCATGGGGTGTAGATACTTTAAAACCCAAGCAATAGTTAATGGGGTTATTTGGCTTTAAAAAATGAAAAAAAAAATAAAGTGGGTGTTTTTGCCTTCATTGACCACACGTGGGCTGCCCATTTTTCCTTGTTTTTCTCTGTGATATGATATGCTTACTGGATGGAATTTATTACTCTGTGTTTTGGGGAAAGATTACTTTTCTCCAGTTGCTCCTTCAAAAATGAAATACTTAGGTTCCATTCAGAGAGAAAGAAGGAATCCCCATTTTAGATTTTGGCCCAAGTTCTTATCTCAAATTCAGTTTCATCAAGTAAATGATAATATTGATTTCCATCTGGCTTCTTGTGCCTAGAGTAAATTTGTCTCAGAACATGTAGGAGTGATAGATGGTTAACTAGCAACATGTTTTCCCATCCAATTTACACATAACACAGAGAGACACAGTGTTCTCAGTACCTGAAGAAAGGGTGTGGAAACCTTGAAAGTTAGAAATGAAAGGTGACATTTTGCAGTTTACAGTGACCATTGCCCCCAGATGTGCCTCTAGGTGTAGACAGTTTTAACTATGAAGCTGGTGGTTAAGTGAGACTCTATTTAATTATTAAGGCATGGCTGGGTTGAGCAAGAAAATAAATTAAGCTTAACAGTTAAGACAGGATTGGCAAGGACTTTTAACTAAAGGAGCTAAAATAGGTTTACTTAAATTAGAGGAAAGGCTTACTTAAAATCTGTTTCATTAGATAGAGAAATCATTCCCTGTTTGGAAAATTCAGTCACATATGGAAAGCTTCAATTCCTTTCAATGACCCAAAAAACTCCCATGAAAACAGGCAAAGTGTCAATATACTGATGGGATTCGAACACACTACCCTGAAATATGGCACCTTGGCATATTAAATCTCTTAAGCTATAGAAAAATTATAAAATTGAAGCAGAATCTCACTCTGAGATGTCCCCTCCTCACCCTTCTTCCCTGAAACAGGCCACAAAACTCCCATGGGAAGGTAGCCTCCCTGAACCAGGAGCAAAGAAGACATTCTTATCATCATAGATGGGGAATTTGAGGCCAAAACAAAAAATCTGTACAGACAAACCATGTTAAACTAGCCCTTGTTTTCCTAGTAACTTCTTCACCTTTAACTACACCTAGCCCAAACCTCTTTCTTTGTCAATTATTCACAAATGTGTTGCTTCTTTATCTAAAACATATAAAAGCTTCCTGCTTTGCTGACTTCTTTGGGCCTTCATTCTCTCATGAAGGCTCTCAGGTAGATGTACAAATTTAATAAAATGTGTATGATTTTCTCCTGTTAATCTGTCTTTATCAGTTTAATTCTCTGACCCAGCCAGGGACCATAAGAAGGTTGAGGATACCTGTTTTCCCTAAAATACAAGTGTTGGGGGCATAGGTAAATAGATCTCTCTTAGTGTGACTCCGACAGTACATATATTATAAGGGGAAGAGAGGAAACCTGATAGATGATATTTCAATTATCAAAATAAAAAGAAATAAAACTCAATGGAATCATTCCAAAAACAAATGGTTGAAAAGTCAAGTTTGCAGAGACACAAGGAAGGGGTGAAAAGAAAAGAAAACAAAAAAAGTTATTCTTACCTTAATCTTACCTTATAATAGAGAAACATGCAAATTGACCGCACCTCCGCTATGCCCATGATTGGGCCAGCGGAGGCTGAGGGCGGGACTCCGGGTGGCCTGTCGACCGTTGATAAAATCAAGATGGCGGTGCCCAGTGGCCGCGCCGGAGCCGCTGCTCCCCTGGGGTGCCTGGGGTGATCGGCACCCCGGGGGACGTGGCCGCGCCTGTGACCGCTCCCTGGGGGTGCCTGGGGTGATAGGCACCCCTGGGGCGTGACCACGCCCGTGCAGCTGCTCTCCGGGGGTGCCTAGGGTGATCGGCACCCCGGGGGGGCGTGGCCGCGCCCGTGCCCGCTCCCCGGGGGTGCCTGGGGTGATCGGCACCCCGGGGGGGCGTGGCCGCGCCCGTGCTGCCGCTCCCCGGGGGTGCCTGGGGTGATAGGCACCCGGGGGGGCGTGGCCGCGCCCGTGCTGCCGCTCCCCGGGGGTGCCTGGGGTGATAGGCACCCGGGGGGGCGTGGCCACGCCCGTGCAGCCGCTCCCCGGGGGTGCCTGGGGTGATCGGCACCCCGGGGGGTGTGACCACGCCCGTGCAGCTGCTCCCCGGGGGTGCCTGGGGTGATCGGCACCCCGGGGGGGTGTGGTCACGCCCGTGCTGCCGCTCCCCGGGGGTGCCTGGGGTGATCGGCACCCCGGGGGGGGGCGTGGCCACGCCCGTGCTGCCGCTCCCCGGGGGTGCCTGGGGTGATCGGCACCCCGGGGGGGCGTGGCCTCGCCCCTGCTGCCGCTCCCAGGGGGTGCCTGGGGCGATTGGCACCCCGGGGGGGCGTGGCCGCGCCCGTGCCCGCTCCCGGGGGGTGCCTGGGGTGATAGGCACCCGGGGGGGCGTGGTCACGCCCGTGTAGCTGCTCCCCGGGGGTGCCTGGGGTGATCGGCACCCCGGGGGGCGTGGCATGGGGGCGTGGCCGCTCCCCGGGGGTGCCTGAGGCGATGGGCACCCCGGGGGGGCGTGGTATGGGGGCGTGGCCGCTCCCCGGGGGTGCCTGGGGCGATCGGCACCCCGGGGGGGCGTGGCCGCGCCCATGCCCGCTCCCTGGGGGTGCCTGGGGTGATCGTCACCCCGGGGGGCGTGGCCGCGCCCCTGCTGCCGCTCCCCGGGGGTGCCTGGGGCGATCGGCACCCCGTGGGGGGCATGTTCGCGCCCGTGCCGCTGCTCCCCAAGGGTGCCTGGGGCGATCGGCACCCCGGGGGGCGTGGCCGCGCCCGTGCCGCTGCTCCCCGGGGGTGCCTGGGGCAATCGGCACCCCGGGGGGGCGTGGCCGTGCCCGTGCCCGCTCCCTGGGGGTGCCTGGGGTGATCGGCACCCCGGAGGGCGTGGCCGCGCCCATGCTGCCGCTCCCCGGGGGTGCCTGAGGCAATCGGCACCCTGGGGGGCGTGGCATGGGGAAGTGGCCGCTCCCCAGGGGTGCCTGGGGCGATGGGCACCCCCGGGGGGGCGTGGCATAGGGGCGTGGCCGCTCCCCAGGGGTGCCTGGGGCGATCGGCACCCCAGGGGGCGTGGCATGGGGGTGTGGCCGCTCCCTGGGGGTGCCTGGGGCCATCCGTGTGAGAGGGATGTCCAACTGCAGGTTTAGGCCCGATTCCACAGGGATCGGGCCTAAACCTGCAGTTGGACATCCCCCGAGGGGTCCCATATTAGAGAGGGTGCAAGCTGGGCTGAGGGACACCCTCCCCTGTGCACGAATTTCGTGCACCGGGCCTCTAGTCTAAATATAACAGGACTAAAATAAAATAAAAATTGAGAAAGATAGCATATTTAAGTAGTTGCATAGAGAAGAGTCTTTAAGGAAAGAGCTGAGAAATTGCATGACCCATATCTGACTGATCACAGCTTTGTTTATTAATAAATGATTACAAATTGATTGTATCTATTTAAATGCTCTATTAAATCTCTTTTGCAGTTATAAATTATACTGCAAAAGAGATTTAAGACAAGTTGAGTTTTGCTTGATATTTAGAGAATCCATTTCAATATCCAAACCTTACTAGCTAAATCATTTTCCATTTAACCAAAAGACATACATTTATTTACATAAAACTTTATGAGTCATAATCATGTTTGTTATCCTTTAAAACTTTACTCATTTTAGAAATATATGGATTTTGTAAAGAAAATATTTTTTTAGTTTTCCTAATAATTACAATGTGTTTATAGGATATTGAAAAGAACTTGCCACAAAAAATATCTAGATGGCCATGAGAAGTGATAGATAGATAAATGATAGATGATAAATAAATGATAGATGATAGATAGATAGATAGATAGATAGATAGATAGATAGATAGATGATAGATAGATGGATAGATAGATAGATGATAGATAGAGATATTTCTTTATCCATTCATCATTGAAGGGTACCTTGGTTGTTTCCATGTCCTGACAATCATGAATAATCCTACAATGAGCATAGGGATACATATATCTTTGCAAATAAATGTTTTCAATTTTTTTGGTAGATACCAAAAAAAAAGATGTGGTCCATATATACAATAAAATACTATTCAGCCATAAGAAAAGATGAAATATTGCCATTTGCGGCAACATGGATAGATCTTGAGAAATTATGTTAAATGAAATAAGTCAGTCAAACTAAAGAACCATATGATTTCACTCATATGTAGGATATCAAACTAAAAGCAACAAATGAAAAAACAAGACAAACAAATAAAAACTCATAAACACAGATTACAGTATGGTGGTTACTAGAAAAAAAGAGGTTGGGGTAGTAAAGAGGGTCAAATATATGGTGACAGAAGATTTAACTTTGGGTGGTGGGCACAGAATTGTACACTTGAAACATATAACATTTTATCAACCAATATTACCCCAATAAATTTAATTTTAAAAAGTGAATTAAATAATTGGGGGGAAAAAGTGTGGTTTTCACCTGTTCTAAATTGTTTTGGTGATGTAACTTTCTAACTTTCACCTAGAAATGTACCGTGTGTATAAATGGGTTACTTATTCTGAAGGGTAGGAAATGTAGTTTATTTTTCTATATTAATACAATTTTTTAAATGGAATTTTAAAATTTTCTGGATGATTAAAAATAAAACTCAATCTCTGAGGACCCCATCTGATAGTAGAAACGGTCATAATAGCCCTCCGTTCCTTTTTAATATAGAAGCTCCGAACCTAGCTCTGCAAAGCAAAGATTGTGTTGTTGTTGGTCCTCTTTTACTGTCCAGTGTGGCCACATAATTTTGTCACGTGGACATAAGAACAAGTGATGGGAGCTGAATTTGAGAAGGTTCTCAGAATTAAAGAGGGAGGCTATGGCTGCTGCACACAGTCCTCTTCTGCAGGGTACTTCTTGCTCTCTGGTCCCTAATTGCATCAGGAGGTATGCCACCAGCCGTACCAGAGGGAGGTTTGTGGGGGAAATACACTTTTCTCAAGGATGGCTTTTTCTTTTCCTCCATCGCCAGTGAGTGATTATTTTTCTCTAGGGCAGGAAAAATAGCATTTATTATTTTTATTCAGTCTTCCAAATCTATGGTCCTGTGTACTTCAGGGCTCAGGGTTTTGCAGCTAAAACCCATAGAATTTAATAAGCCTAAAGCTTTGGCTTCTAAATGCAAAACATTTTTTTTCCCTGTTTTTCTACTGTACCACCAGAACCTCTCTCCGAATGTGAAATGACTAAATGAAATGTGGGGAGAGGAAAAGAAAACTTTCATTTTTATCTCAAAATATTATTCTATCACAAATATAATGAGTATTCTGTAGGTGTGTGTGCTTGTGGATTTATTGTGTTTTTGTGCCGGTCTCTCTCTAAGCACATTTTATCCTCTCCTTCCCTGGAAATTAATTATAGGGATTCAACTTTTAAAATAATTTTCTATATTTTTACTTTAGTTTCAAGGATAGCCAAAGGATTACTATAAAATATCCTTCCATAGCATGTGGATATTAAATCTAGATGAGAACTATATTTATCAATTGTAAATCTAATTGAATATGGTGGAATGTACATATTTCATCCTGTAAGAGGTATTATAGCTAGGCATATGCTAGTAAATGGTCAAGTTAACATCTATATAGTTTGGGGTCTTGTAAAGACAGCAGCTCTTGGATTTAGGAAAACAATTTTAAATTTTAAATCGCAGATTTGCCACTTTTTAATAGTATGGCCTTGGCTAGTTTAGTTTGCTAGTACAATGTTTCCTTTATGTGTATATAAGGAAATAATTTCACTAATTAATTTCAAGTGATTATGGTGCAAATAACGTAAAAGGTTTTATGTAAAGTAAGTAAAATTAATTTTTATATTGGGCTCACAATAAATACTATATTCTTTCCCTCTTCACTTTTATTACATTCCCAATATAACATTATATGAATAAGTTTGAGTATAGTTTATTCACAACTGATTAGTGCTTAATTGAAGATTAAAGGAAAGTACACCTGTCAATAGGGATGGTCTGGATTGCAATGAATGTTTTAATATGGCCATTTTATAATTATATAATTATATAAATTTTATAATTTATGGGCTAAGTGGAGAGTTAACAAGTAAGTTGAAGTAAATACAGGTAGTCAATACACAGTACATTTAAGTTAAGATGTATAGTTTTCAGAAATAGATTGTGGATAGCCAACACATTTTCGTGAAGAAAAATAGATAAAATATGAGGGTTATTTGGTACAGTCAAACACAACAGGACTTACTTAGAACTTGCCATTACATACAAATAAGATAAACATAGCATGATAATATCACTAATAAAATCATGCTTTAATGGAAAGTATGACTATGTACATAATGATTTAATACAATATGAAGAGTATAATAATTTATATAAATAATATACATGATACAAAACAAAGAAGTTATGAAGACTAGCCTTGATTTATCAAAGAGATAATATAAATCTAATAAGAAATGAAAAAAAATTCATCAGGGAAATGCATGAGGTTTAGGGTTTACTAGCTAAACATTACATTGTAAACAACAAAGAAAAGAAACATAATATGAAGGTCACAGAACAGTACTATTGCAGAAGAGTTTTAAAGAGTTAGGTGATCAGCAAATAAAAATTACCAGGTAAGTTTTATTAGGAGAATTGCATAATATGAATTATCTTTAGGATTTTTCCACTAGGTAAAGAAGATACTTATGAACAAATTGTAAGGAAAAAATAGTTCAATATGAGCTTTGTCATAGTGTCTTTTTAAAACAAGTGATTTGAATGCCAAATTTAAAAAAGTACATTAATTTGAGAAAGAAAACAGAAACTCCAGTGTCCATCTCCATTATTTTTTTTGTGCCTTCCACTGTGGCTAGCAATTATCTGATTGCTCATTTAATATCTTGCATTTAAGAACCATTATTATAATACTAGAAGCCCAGTGCAGGAAATTCATGCACGGCTGAGGTCTCTAGGCCTGGCCAGCGATCAGAGCCGTTCAGGTTCTCCGCCTCCCTGCCTCCCCACCTCCCCCTCTCCTCCTTCCCTCACCACCCATGCGCCACCACCCATCCCCGGTTCCCCATCCCAGCCAGGGGCCTGGCCCCAATAGGGCGATTGGGGTCTGCCAGTCAGGGGCAGGGATCGGGAGGTTGGCTGCTGGTCCCAAGGAGGGAGCTGGCCCTTAGCCCTCCTGGGAAAGGGGCCGCACCTGCTGCCACCCACCCCCGGTTCCCCGTCCCAGCCCCAGGCCTGGCCCTGGTTGGGTGATGGGGCCTGACGGCCAGGGGGAAGGACCGGGAGGTTGGCCAGCAGGCCCCATCAGGCAATCGGGGCCTGCGGGCCAGGGGTAGCTCTTACATTGAGTGTCTCCCCCCTGGTAGTCAGTGCACATCATAGCAACCTGTTGTTCTGGTCATTCCAGTTGTTCTGGTCGTTCCATCGTAATGGTTGCTTATATATATGTACTAGAGGCCCGATGCATGAAATTTGTGCAAGGGGCTTGACCCTCGCAGCCCTGGCCAGCCCTCGCAGCCCTGGCTGCCTCAGCCAGCCCTCACAGCCCCTCACAGCCCTGGCCGGCCCCCGCCCACCCCTCGCAGCCCTGGCTTTGTCCAGAAGGTCATCCAGAAGGTCGTTCAGCTGTTCGGTCTAATTAGCATATTACCCTTTTATTAGTATAGATAGATGAGATTATTTTTCTACTGCTGTTTAACTGGGTTGACATTGCTGTTATGGCTGATTTCGCCCCTAACTGCTTACCCCCGGCGCCCCTAACTGCTTGCTCCCCTGGGGCTGGCCTGATCATCCCTAACTGCCTCTGCCTCAGCCCCTGCCACCATGGCTTTGTGAGGGAGGAAGTTGGAAGTCCGGAAGACGTCTGGTCTCCCGGTCTAATTAGGATATTACCCTTTTATTAGTATAGATATTGTAGAAATCACTGGCTGTGTCAATACCTGGAAAGATGTGCAGTCTCAAAAAAGTCAATATAAAGTGAAGGCATATAGCCAAAGTAAAAATATCTCCATGGCAGAATGTAAAGAGAACCATAACTTGTCTTAGCACAGGAAAACCCCCTCTGGAAATCAGGCCCAGGATGTAATACTGAAAATAACAACAACAACAAAATACAAAAGGAACAGAATTTATAGAGTCAAGAGTTTTCATTGTTGAGTTTTCTGACAGTGAAAGGCTGCAAATGTGGGACCTAGACTCTCCATATTTGAGTGGAAGAGCTTGGGAATATTGGGCACACACATTTCCCATAACCCTTTGGGCAAGTGAAGCACTTCCTTTATGCTCAATGGAGGAAATCAACTACTCTTCACATGGAAACCTTTGAAACTTCTAAACCAAAGCAAATAAATGCCTCATTATGTTGCACTGTTTTTCAAATGAGTTGGGCCAAGTAGGATAAAATGTAGAACTTGATAGGGGATAATTAATTTTAATAAATATGTTTACTAATTACTCATGTTTAATATCTTGAGAATAACACCTGAGGAAAAATCTTAAGATGTTTCTAGGAATACCTCCATGAAACTTTGAAACAAGGTTGAGTTATTGCCAATGAGGTAGAAATGTGTACGTCCTTAGCAGAGGAGGAAGCAGTGAGATAGTTCTAGACTAATGTTATAATGCAGTTTTTAGAGAGACCACAGAGCTTACCACACAACTACTAGTATGTTCCCCATAAGTACCTGGAGGATACCCTTTAATAAAGTAAAAATAACAAATAATGGAAAGCATTATCTTTAGTAAGAAATGAAAAAGTGAAGGGCACTAGCATGTGTGAAAAGCTCAGTGGTGATTGCCTTTATAAATCAAAGTTAACAGCAGGGAGATATGACAATGGAAATGTGCTCCCTACTTATCAAAATTAACAGCATTGTGAAATTTCAGAAGCCCTGAGTTCCAATTAACTGACAAGGAAATGTAGATGTAATTATCTTAATGGGTAACAAGGCCGGCATG